>NC_072773.1:12412104-12640866 GCF_022539595.1 Amphiprion ocellaris | reverse complement strand
CGTTTTTAGAGCAACATGCTATACTATGACCTTTTTAGAGCGACATGCTATACTATGACGTTTTTAGAGCGACATGCTATACTATGATGTTTTTTGGACCAAAGGCTATACTATGATGTTTTTAGAGCGACATGCTATACTGTGACGTGTCAAGATCGACATGCTATACTATGACATTTCTAGAGCGACATGCTATGCTATGACGTTTTAAGAGCGACATGCTACACTGTGACGTTTCAAGAGCGACATGCTATACGATGACGTTTTTTGGGGGACATGCTATACTATGACGTTTTTTGAGCCACATGCTATACTATGAAGTTTTAAGAGCGACATGCTCTACTATGACGTTTCAAGAGCGACATGCTGTACTACGACGTTTTTAGAGGAACATGCTATACTATGACGTTTCAAGAGCGACATGCTATACTATGACGTTTTTAGAGCGACATGATATACTATGATGTTTATAGAGCGACATGCTATACTACGACATTGTTTGAGCGACATGCTATACGATGACGTTTTTATAGCGACATGCTACACTGTGACGTTTCAAGAGCGACATGCTATACAATGACGTTTTTATAGCGACATGCTACACTGTGACGTTTCAAGAGCGACATGCTATACGATGACGTTTTTTGGGGGACATGCTATACTATGACGTTTTTTGAGCCACATGCTATACTATGAAGTTTTAAGAGCGACATGCTATACTATGACGTTTCAAGAGCGACATGCTGTACTACGACGTTTTTAGAGGAACATGCTATACTATGACGTTTCAAGAGCGACATGCTATACTATGACGTTTTTAGAGAGACATGATATACTATGATGTTTATAGAGCGACATGCTATACTACGACATTTTTTGAGCGACATGCTATACGATGACGTTTTTATAGCGACATGCTACACTGTGACGTTTCAAGAGCGACATGCTATACGATGACGTTTTTTGGACGACATGCTATACTATGATGTTTTTTGGGTGACATGCTATACTATGACGTTTTTAGAGCGACATGCTATACTATGACATTTTTAGAGCAACATGCTATACTATGACGTTTTTAGAGCGACATGCTATACTATGACGTTTTCAGAGCAACATGCTATACTATGACCTTTTTAGAGCGACATACTATACTATGACGTTTTTAGAGCGACATGCTATACTATGATGAACTTTGGACGACATGCTATACTATGATGTCTTTTGGAGCAAAGGCTATACTATGATGTTTTTAGAGCGACATGCTATACTATGACGTTTGTTGGACCAAAGGGAATGATATGACGTTTTTAGAGCGACATGCTATACTGTGACGTTTCAAGACCGACATGCTATGACGTTTTTAGAGCGACATGCTATACTATGACGTTTTAAAAGCGACATGCTGTACTATGACATTTTTTGGGCGACATGCTATACTATGACGTCTTTTGGAGCAAAGGGAATGATATGACGTTTTTAGAGCGACATGCTATACTGTGACGTTTCAAGACCGACATGCTATGACGTTTTTAGAGCGACATGCTATACTATGACGTTTTAAAAGCGACATGCTGTACTATGACATTTTTTGGGCGACATGCTATACTATGACGTTTTTTGAGCCACATGCTATACTATGACGTTTTCTGGACCAAAGGCCATACTATGACGTGTTTAGAGCGACATGCTATACCATAACGTTTCTTGGGTGACACTCTATACTATAGGCTTTTTAAATTGACATATTACTATGATGTTTTTTTTTGTTTTAGTTTTTTTTTTTTTTTTAGCAACATACAAGAATTTGAACAGTTTTAAAAATTACTATACTTTTACTTGTGAAATGAAATATTATTCTATGGCATTTTTTAGACAACATATACTCTTTTCTTGAAAAACATACTATTTTGACAATATACTGCACTATGACATTTTTTGAACCACATATCATACATGACAATTTTAGGCAACATCCTATCATTTTGCACTTTTTGAACCACATAACAATCAGTTGGGTTTTTTTGCCGACACGCTATACTATGAACTACAGGCCATACTATGTTTTTTCTTGAAAAGTACTATACTCTGACATTTTCTGAACTACATCCTATACTATGGCGTTATACACAGAGGGCTTTGGTTACATGTTGATTTATAATCTAGATTTTTTTCTGTTTTGTTTTTTGACAGGATTACCACAGACCTGACCGTGAACACCGTTGACACCCACCCAAGGGAGACGCTGCCTAAGATCTCAAGGCTGCTTGGTCGTGGTCTTTCTGGTCCTGCTCCAGAACGCCTTCATCAACTACGTCTTCTTTTGAAGAGGCCCTCAGATGCTGCAATCTCTGACCTTAAGGAGGAACTGCTGCTTTCACTCTGTAACAAGACGGCGGTTATTTTAAAGACCCAGCTCCTGTCGGTTTTGAAAGAAAGTTTAACACCCATCAAAACAGAACTACAGACAGTTAAATCTGAGCTGTCGGTCAGTATTTCAAACATCAAGACCGACCCGGCTGCCCTAAAGCATGCTGTGGGTGAAACGGAAACTTCACTCTCCATATCACCAACGACATCGTCACACTCCAAAGCAGAGCACCTGTCTGCTGAACTTTTAAAAGTGGACTATAAATGTGAAGAATGTGAGCAGCAGCAGACTGTGAGCAGCGGAACAGATGTGATCAGAAAGAAGCCATTTTCTTTTTTATTTTCTTTCTGGTTGACTTGATGCTGTCAGATGCAGATGTTGGAGCTGATTCTGATCTTTCAGGATAAAAAGCTACTTTTCCTTCACAGACTTTTCAGGAAATTATTCTCTCAGGTTTTCTCTGCTATTTATATTTTTATTATCTGTGATTATTTCATTATTTCTTTATTGTAAAAATAAAGTTTGAGGCATAAAGACTCATTTAGTTATTTTAATCCTGAAATCTTTGATGTAGCAGAACTAAACTTCCATTTTCCTTCTTGTACTTCTTATAGCAGAACTAAACGTATCTTCAACACGGATCATCTGCTTTTAATGAATCAGCAGCAACATCACAACAACAAATGGGACAATTTTCAACAAATTAATGAAACTGATGTCATTTAAAACTATCAGTCTGTTTTAGTGTCAAATTAAAGCTGATTACTGACAACTAGAACATTAACGTTACTGTTTTAATCACATTTAAGTGAACGTTACATTAATGTCAACCAGCCACAGTTTTATGAACTTAATGAACCACATTACAGGAACACAACACACTTCAGCTGTTTACATGAAACTTAACACATTAGCTTGATGCTACGTTAGCTTTAATCAGGCTACGATTGAGCAGCTAGCTCGGTTAGCATCGCTAACATTAAAGCTTATATTTACTATGCTAACTTTCTTCTCTGGTCAACACACACTGAAACAAACTCCACCAACGTCTGGAGTGCATGGCACACCTTATATCTGACACTAAAGCTGCATATAAAGTGCATTCAACGCGGCACCGATACGAAAATAAACATTTACTTACCGAACTATCAGAGTCCTTTCAGTGTCTGCTGGTAGAATCAGCCGAAGGTAGAAAACTGGTTAAAACAAGCCAACGGGCAGGAAAACTGTCTGTGGAAAATGTTCTGCTGCTCCACCGATAAATAAACCAACAGTTATTATATCAGAATTAATCCAAACAAGGAGAGCCGAGTCTCTGCTGTCTCCTCCATAGGACCTGTCAATCATTCCAGACCGGACTGTCAATCAAGTAGTCCCGCCCCCTGGCTTTGCAAAACTTTAACGCTCTATAAAAAAATCAATATTGATTTATTTTAAGATCGGCCACCTGATCTCTCATTTTGACCATGAAAACTAACGAAAAAAAAAATGTATGTACAGTCTATGCACCGTACTCTGTTTGGCTCCACACTTGCTGATGACCACTTCCGGTCTCAGAAAATGAAAAAACGGACCTTTTTTCGTTTCTGTCTCTTACTGATTTTACTTTCTTGTTATTCTAAATATAAAACGAAAATCAAAGCATTAAAAAAAATCGTATATCCCTTTTAAAACGAAAATCAAATAACCACTCGTTTTTTGTTTTTCAATACCCGTTTCAGAACGGAAAATCCAATTACCAGATCCATACACGACCGTACACGGACCCACTTTCCATTGTTTTTTTTTTATTTTATTTTTTTTATTGTGAGCTATTTTCTACTTGTACTTCACGGCATCACAGAGACAAATATCGTACTTTTTACTCCACTACAATTGTCTGTCAGCTTTAGCTACTTTTCAGTTTACAGTTTTTCAAATGAGTGGATCTCCAAATTTGGTGATTTTAAATGTAAATGCAATAAACTGAAAGATGAAGTTTATGAGCTGAGAACATTCTCCTACTTGTTAAGATCTATAACCCTTTTTAAAGAATTCTGTGTTGGATTCGCTCGAAAATACATCATCACAATGCACTTATGACAATAACCATAAGAGGAAAAAATTAAAAAGATTGTATTTAACATTACAAAAGTAACTTTGTGCATTTTTTTTACATCAAAATTTTAAAAAATGCATCTTAAAAGTATTTCCTATTTCAGTGACAGATATATTGCAAAAATATTGACCAAACTGTCAAAAATGAACACTGTTTTTGGAGGTTGTCATCATATTAGATTTCACTGGTACCGCAGATTAATGATAGTTAAAAGTTTAACTAACATTTCCTTAAAACAACTGTACACTGCAGTTTTTTGAAAAAAGATTTACACCTTCAGTTCAAACCAATGGGGCTGAAAATTACAGGCAAGTTGGAAACAAGTACTGTGTGACACATTGTTTGTGAGTTTTTTCATGAAATTTGTGACCAGTAAGAGAAATGTAGAATACTGCCAGCTTGTAAGTGTCTCATAGGTCCAATGCAGATTTACACATATTATCTGTCTGCCAAGATGTATCCTTACAGAACCTGTTTCCTCTCACTTCCCTTGATGAATGACTGCAGCCTACTTTAGAGGTAGCGTTCAATTATACAAATTTTGATGATCTACTTAAAGCAACTCAAATCAAAGCCAGTAAATGAAAAGAATTAGAAATTTGATGGTGTAAAGTACAGCAGTTGCATTATAATTACTTTTTATTCTCATATCCTCATGCAGTGTTGTGCCTTTGACCCTGTTTTCAGTGCTCACAGAATGCGCAGTTCGCATTTTTTGTTGCAGGAATAGACAAACTTACTGTGAATGTGCTACTTACGCTGTTACATTCACAGTTCCAACCAGGACTGACTGCAACAGTCTTACAAGTCATTTAACCTTGACAAGAACCAAACCTGTAGCTGTTCTTTTCTCATATAAATTCAGAAATTTGTTTGTGGACACACAGAAAGACAGACAAAAAGTGTTACTTTGCGGGCGCTAGTGGTGAGACTAACATTAAAGAGACCTAATGCTGCTGAGAATACTGATGCTCCCTCTAAGTTTACTATTTCTGTTATAATGCTGCTGTCCCTGTTGCTAATATTACTGCTACACCTTCCAGACTACACATATCTGACATTTTTATGTACAGCGATGGAGAAGCTTACATAACCCCGTGCTCAGGTACAATTAATCATCTCAGTGCCCTCAGATTTTCTGTGATCTTTGAAAGGGTCCCAACCCTGTGTTTGAAAAGCACTGTATGAATTGTTTTACAATACCTGCCACACAGAATTACACCAGCGACATCCAATTATAAGTCAGAGGAGGAGTAATGATCACTTTTACTTACTTACTTACTTACTTTTTACTTAGTGTTACTTAAGCAGGATTTTTTGAATGCAGGGCTTTTACTTGCAGAGTATTTTTATACTGTTTTATTGGTACTTTTTTCTGACCATTAACTATTCATACCCATCCATTTTTATCATTATTTATAAGGACAAGTTCTTGTTTGATTTAGAGAGCTTGCTCTCACGCAATATCTCAGACTCAGAGACTCAGAAATTTGTTTCTGCTTGTGGAATGAACAGTTGTTGAGGCAGAAACAGGCAGAACTCTTCATGAACTCCCCCTGGCCATCTCTGATTTTGACACCTTAACAAATTGTTTAACATTGGCAAGCTGCAACTTGTTCATTTTCGTAGAAATCCAGAGATTCACATTGTTCATAGGCAAAGAAAATGCAAATACTAGGTCTGATGTTGAAGAGGTCGCTACTATTAGGACTAACACTTCTGCTGCTCTTATAAAGATGCTGTCCCTAATGTTCACATTACAGCTACATCTATGGTGCACCATACTTATTTCTGGTACAGTCATGATTATTGGTTTTCAAAGGTTGAGCTGCTCTGTTTCTTCTGTGGTGCGGTACTGCAGTGCGGAAAAAGAGAACTTGCCTATCAAATGAAAAAAAAAGGAGTTGAGACTTGAATCTGGATTTAGATATGTATATTTGATACAATACCTCACTGTATAGATGTTGAAAAAAATGTGCCAAAGTGCATGGACTGCACAGATCATGTTGGACTCTCCTCAGTGCAAAAAAAGAAAAAAAACAGGACAAGTCATTCGTGGACTGACACATTTGCACTCTACACAGTTTTCACTGTCTGATCAGACCTGCAATACATCAAACAGAAAGATTTAAGTCCACACTCTAGTCTCAACTCCTTTTTTGTTCAGTGTGTGAGTCGTTCTTTACTGCACATTGGTAATTATTCACAGAGATCATAACATTAATACTGTGCTTAAGTACATACTTAAGGAAATTTAACTATGTAAATTTTAGGGCATTTTATACTTCTACTGCACTACATCTCAGAAGGAACTTACTTTTGCTGCATTATATTTATCTCACCACTAGTTACTTTACAGATTAAGGTTTTTCATAAAACATATGATGAAATAATAAAATCTGACACTTTATTAAAGTTTAAACCACCATTGACATCTAACCCTCACAAAGAAGGCAACTGAAAATTGATCCCTGTGTGTTTTTAACAGTTACTACCTTTTAATTTGTTATAGTTTTATATGAAATTTTCAGGCCCAGAGAAGTTCTACTTTCAGTGTTTTACAAAAAAGCTAATCTAATAAATTGTGTGGCAGGATTTTCTTCTTCTTTCCCAAAGAATAATAATTGCAGTGTCTCTCAGATTTCTCTCGTGACCAGTGGAAGGGACCCAACATCCAGATGGGACACTATACTAAATTCAAAGTCCACTTATTGTCTCAGTTAAACTCAACACATGACTGAAAGAAACACTGGATTGATATTTGCAACAACAGGGGACACTACATCACAAATGTGATCATATGAAAACAAGCCAAAGCAGATTTGAATAATTAACAAGTAATTTGAAGGAAATGAAGTAAAGCCACACTGTCAGTGGTGCATGAAGAGGCTGTGAGACTGTAGAACCAGTCATACTTGAACACACCTGCAGTCACTCCCTGTGGTTGTAAACTGTCTCTTAGCCTCCATTCAGCAGCATTGGCTGGACAACACAGAGGAACAGACACACACCTTAATTACAATGCAGTGTTTAATCCGGAGGTCTTACTGTGGGTCCTCTGAACCAGACCTACTGCTCAGGCTCTACTGTAGCTTGAAATTCAGACTGAAAAAGCAGTAGTAGAATTACAATATTCCCCATATTTGGAAAATGCATTTTTATCGTTTTTTGTGCTTGTTGTAAAGACATAAAAGCTGTTCATTTATGAAGATGTTTACTCTTGCCATTACAAACTCGTAAGGATTTGGACCCCTGTGCTTGGTAACACCTAACGAACCTAATTAATTTTCTGTTTTCTGTTTTATTAAACTGGGTCAGTAGTTAATGTTTTACTGCCTTTTTAATCTCTTGTTGTGATATCAGTTCTGGAAAAAAAACTGCTATAAATAAAGTTGACTTACTGCAGCTACTAATTTAATTGCTGCTATCGCTACAACTCCACAAAGCTGCGAAAACAAGCTGGTGACAGCAGCTGATCCCAGTCCACAGTCCACTCTGTCTTCACACTGGCCATTGAAGGATCCTGCTGTGTTACTCATCACCTCACAAATCCTGACAACTTCTTCAAGTTGCTGTTTTAAGATTTGATCATTTTTTGGCATTTTTTCTAGTTATATATTGTGCATCACTACACGATGTTAAATTAACCAAATTTTCACAAACTAACCACCCAGCAAAAATCCCAAATCCCCATAAAGTTGTCTGCTCCCTGCCCACCTACAACACATACATCAAAAACCAATACACAATGATGATTTATGGGAACATATGAATATGAATACTACTAAAAAACAGGAACATTAAATGTGGACTATTAAATATTAAATGCCTTTTATCTCTAAGTTTCTGTTAGCAAAATGATTTGATGACTTTTCAAACTGATTTCTGTTGTCTTAGCAAGAATAGAATTTAGAATCCTTCTCACATAAAAAGCCCTTCATGAACAACATGTTAAAGACCTTAAAGCAGGGGTATCAAACATATGGCCCACGGGCCAAAACCAGTCCGCCAGAGGGTCCAATCCGGCCCGCAGGATGACTTTGCAAAGTTTAAAAATTACAGACACAATATTAACTACAATTTTTCAATAAAAGTAACTGCTTTTTAAATTTGTCCACTATGCTGCCACAACCTGTATGTATTTTTATGTATAAATTTAACACATTTACAAGGCAGGGGGAAAACTTAACCTTCTTCCTTAATAGTTCCCACTTTAGTTTGTGTGCTGCACAGATGTGGAAGTTATTGTAAATTTAAAATAATATCTAGATTTTTGCAAGATGTTTTGATCATAAAGTTAAATGCTATATTATTCAGTTTCAGATACCTGTGACTGAATGCTTTGTGCCTCTGAAGACACACTGTGATCTCTAAGTTGTTATGTGTAAATGATAAACTGAGGCATAATAGTGTTGAAATTGCACTTATTTCTTTTAAGAAATTTCAGGTTGTTCATAATGTTTTGCAAAAAGACTTTCAGAATGAACTTTTTTGACACCCCTGCCTTAAAGAGTTTTCAGATAAACAGACCGTTCAGTTATCAGCTCCTCTGCTGTGTAATCCACACCCAGTTTGGATTCAGGAGGTAAACAGGCATCAGATCTTCCTCTTTGATAAAGTTTATAGTCAGGGCTGCTCAGATGACCATGGATCATCATTTTGTTATGTTTAGTCACGGGTTGCTGAAAGACTTCCCATGATGCACTGAACACCTCTCTTCTATTCACTCCTTTCACAATCCATACATTTATTGCATGTGACTAACTTTGTCTTTCTGGTAATTTCCACTGTTTCTTATGTCCTCTGTGCAGGTGTTGCTGGTGCTGCCAAGTGCTTACTCAAGAGGGAACAGTTGGGTTTCTCTCAATAATATTGTGTATGTAACGTGCTCTGGGATCACTTAGTGAGCTAAATTGAATTGAAGTATGTCTTAAACAATAGTCACATGCCCTCATGGAGCAATATCTGGTCCCTGTGTTCATTTCTTCTTTCCATAATGAATCCTTTACATTGCGTGAGAAACTTTATGACCAGCACAGACAGGAGAAATAATTAAAGGGGCATATTATTTGTATAAAATATACATATATCTTTCAAAAAGCCTGAGTCTGTCCTTTAAAAATTTACATTTCTCTGTTATAGTTTATATAATCCCAGTGGGGGGCATAATGCTTATAGCATAATGTTTATGGGGGGATTGGGAGGGTACTGTATCTAATTCCTTTTGTTCTGTAGTGCACTTTGTGTTACATTCTGTTTGTATGACAATTGTTATACAAGTAATGTGATTCATTGATTTTTGTATTAAAATCACTATTAAATTACTATTAAATAAATATAAATAACCTGCATCCAAACCATCCACCGAGTCTTCATATTCTTTACATAAAAAATGTGTGTGTGTGTGTGAAGAGAGAGAGACAGAGAGATATAAATGTGTGTTTGATGACAGGTTTTTTTGAATGTATCATCATTTTCCAAAAGTCATTTTGCCCACACGCGATAATGCATCAAATTGACTCAGCGTAAATATAACCATAAAAGCCACATGTTGACAGTGAAGGTCAGTGAGCTAGAAAATGATAATTTCATACTAAACAAAAATATTGCTTGAACACTTCAAAAGTGGGATGTTTGTTGTGAAAAGCTATTCTTAGACCGATGATAACCTTTAGGAGACCTGAGTAGCATGTGGTTTGTTTTTGCCAAACACAGTTTAGCCTCTGTAGATGGTTGGGCTGTTTATTCTTTTCTTAATAACTTTGATAATGTGATTTTGATAAGGAGAAATATGAAGACGTTACACTTCCCCCTTCGTTGATGAATTATTGGTTACAAATCACTGTAGTAAGAGCTGCTGGTCCAAAGAGTATTTGATCAAGAACGTGACTGTTTTGCAATTGGGAGCTATAAAGATAAGGAAAACTAGCTTACAGGAAAGCCTTGGAAATAGCCTCATAAGCTCATAAACCAATATTCCCCATGTTTGTTTGTTTTGCTTCGAGGTCCTTTTGACTGCCATCTGAAACGTGACCTCTGTCTGCACCTGAAATAGGTGACTGGACCAAAATTACGTCAAGTTTCTTACCACTGTGATTTAGCAGAGTCTACATCATACATAGCCTTAAACGTGAACTATAGAAGTAGGATATAAAGCTATATATCTAGTGTATATATATATATACACACACACACACACACACACACACACACATATATGTGTGTATATATATATATATATATATATATATATATATATATATATATATATATATATATATATATATATATATATATATACACATCTATATCTAGATGTAATTTTTTAGTGACTTAACTTAGTAAATTTGTAACACCAATTTCGTCTCACTTTTAAATGTTCTGCATTAAAAATGGTGTCTTGACTTGCCTGGTGGGGAAAAAGGCCAAGAGGTCGCAAAAATCATTCCCACAATTCCCAAATATAAAAGTTAAAAACACACCTGAAAAACAGGTCCATTAAGTAGACTGTGTACTGACAAGACTACACCCATGTTCAGTGATTTTTAGGAGGAATAATGTTGACCTCATCTTAATTCATCTTAATTTAGCATTTAGCATATTAACATTTGCTGCTTAGTACTAAATAGAAATACAGCTGATGCTGACGGGATGGTCATCAATTTTGCAGGTATTTGGTCATAAACTAAAACTTCGGCCAAATCATGCAGTGAAAACATTGTAGGACATTCATCTAGCAATATAAAAGGTCATTAAATGAAAAGACAGCCTACTACGATACCACTACCTGCATCAAAATGAAGGAACTGACTATTACAGTGCTTGGTTAAATTAAAGGCCATCAAAAGTCAAGAGACACCCAAAATCATAGATGTCATCCTCATTGCACCAGTTATATTTATGCAGTATCATGGCAATCCATTCAATAGCTGATAAGAAAAAAAATTATTATTATTACTCCACCAAGGAATGCGGCTGAGTTATGTGATGATCGGCATAAGTGAATCCGTCTGTTAGCAACATTACTCAAAAACGGACCAACAGATTCAGTGAAATTTTCAAGGAAGGTCAGAAATGATACAGGGACCACCTCATTAGATTTTAGCAGTGATATGGCTTATAGTCTGGATCCACGGATTTGTTCAGGATTTCCCATTGAGATAGCAGCACAGTGTCACTGTAACTATGACTAGTGAGTGCTACCTCAGCTGCCTGCTGATGATCACATGATTACGATCCTATTACAAATCCACTGCTGTCGACCTATCGGAAATAATACAAGGAACAACCGATTAAATTGTTCGGTGTTTCCGAGTCCCATCGATTCTCGCCTCCCGCTACATATTTAAGTCAGGCAATTAGGTATCTGCACATAATGTACGCATGCATAACAAATGCCTATGTTCAGCGTAAGGTCAGGGAGTGAACAGTCTTGGAGCACTGCGCTCTCTCAGCTATTAATATTACCAATTAGCATCACAATCATCCAAACCTCTTAACAGAGTTGCTATTTAGATTTTCTCTTTTGTTTGTTGAAATCAACTATTACTTAAACACAAGATTTGTGTGGAGCCTCTTCTCCTTTGATTTATATTTTTGCTCTTATTCCACCATTTTTTTTGGGTTCCCACCCAAGATTCAGTGTTTTTTAAATTAATGTGTTCAAAAAATATTGTGTCATCTTGTATACATTTCATCTACATTCAAACTGACAAATTATTTTGTATCTGGAGAAACTTAAGATTTGCATTAGAATCAAAAAGGATATGTATTGTTTATTTTTCTTTTGTGGATTTGAACAATTTTTGGATGCATAGCATTCATTGTTTGATCAACCCTGGAAGGCCCATGACCATGGAAAACCATGTCACAGGTCAATAATACTGAACTAATACTGGTAATCATTGGAAACAAGGTGAATATTCACAAATCAGTGTACACACAGTTCACTCCCACCTGCTTCAGCCTCAGCTTCAGTATGTTTTACTCTGAAAATACAAAAGCACAGATTTTGCCCTTGGTGGCTTGACGACAGAGGTTGAAAATATCATCCTTGCACTTTAGTGTTTGAGTAAATGTCGCATCGAGTGGAGGGATAGTCAACATTGTGTCATTTTATGGCCTGCCTGCACACACAGCTTCCCGACTCACGTGTATCCCTCCTCAACCTCAGCTGCAGTTTCACCCAGCCCTCCATACTGCAAAACAACTTACTGTAGGCTATTATGTTCATCCAGTCACCCAGTAAATCTTTGACATTTTTATTATGAAGGAAGTCAAGTTCATGGATGTCAGGAAGGGAAATAAAACAACATTTGACTATATACCTCCTCCTTCTTCGAAGCACCCACAACTCAAGTTCCAATAAATGACTTTGCTGATATGATACGGCTGTATTTGTGTTTGGGTTACTAAATAACCGAGTCAGTGAGACAGCTGTTAGTGCACAGACATGCTATTGCTAACGGCCCATGGCCATTAGTCATTATCATAAAATAAAATGAGTAATCAAATAAAACCTCCAACACACATCCTTCATTCATCTTAATGAGCAACAGACCCTTTATGGAGGATGCACATTTGTTACTTTTATGTTTATTTCCTGAATTAAATACTGAAGGAATCTTTATAAGTCTTTGAAATGTAATCTCTCCAGGCTCTTTTCTGCCTAATGGTGAACTCACCCTTATGACATCACTTTTGTCATTACAAGATACTTTTCTGATGAAGCAGAGCTGGAAAACTTGTCAAGATATACGAGTCACTGAAAGTTACAACTCTGGATGAATGTTCTGGGGACATCATGGCTAGAGCTGCTGTGTTGACTAGCAACACTGTATAGAGAAATAGAAAAAGAGGCTATTCACAGAGAGTGGTGCTCCACTGGGAACACAGTCCTGCATCACCACCTTTTACCTTATCACTGAACGGATGGAAATCAATCCTTTATATGTAATGTGCAGTGCAAGTACACTGGCTGATGCAAATACTATATAGTTTTGTGTTTAATGTCCAGTGCAGCGGTGTTACATCACATCAGCAGTTTGCATCCCATTTGTTTTGGGAGAGAAAAAGTGCTTTTTTAAGAGAGAGTAGACTTGGATAGTGTTGACAAGAAAGAAAATGCAGCTGTCAGTTGAAGGATTCATTACATTAAATTAGTTTGCTAGTTTTGCAGACTGTTTGTGTTATGTGTGGTTTGTGAAGGTGGGGAGACAGGGAGGGGTATTGAGAGGCCAGGAATGTGTACTATTCCCCTTGAAGGCTTTGAACGAAAACACCCCCCCCCCCCCACATCCCGAACCACCAACAACCTCCCTCCCCCCCGCCCTCCTCCCCTGCCTCCAGGCACCACCTCTAGACACCACCTCAAGGCCAAGACAGTGTCTGAGGCCATTTACGTAGAGTGCTGAAAAGGGAGCTGACAGAGCAGGTCAGGTGAGACTGGCCAACAGACGCTAAAGAAGGAGGACCCAGAGCTGATACTGACACAGCCAACTACTTCTCAGCCTCTGAACACACACACAGACTCACACACACCTGCTGTCACTCCAGCAGAGCAGAGGAGAGCACAGAGGAGGACCTCAGCCTGAGCGGAGACACAATTAAAAACTCCCTGCTGGGATCCAAGAAATCAGTTGACTTTGGCTCCAGGCACATGCATTGTCAACCGCAGGGAGAGTGAGCCGACAGCAGCCCATACAGATCCACAGAGGGTCATTTGACATCTTCATCATCGAACAGGTAAACTGCACCTTTGCTCTATTGCCTTGAGGCTTTGTGCTTTCTTTGCCAGTGTGTGGCTTACTGTTGTGACACTATGAAGTATGAAAATGTTTGACTAAGGCATTTGTTTTCATTGTATGTTTTTCTAAGAACTGCACTAGTGTGAGTTAATAGTTTTTGCATAGATAGATAGATAGATAGATAGATAGATAGATAGATAGATAGATAGATAGATAGATAGATAGATAGATAGATAGATAGATAGATAGATAGATAGATACTTTTTTCATCCCTTGGAAAAATTCGAGATGAACCAAATACCAAAAAACTCTGCCGACCGCTGAGTTAATGTGTAATAAATTAGGTTCCCTCACCTCATTTCCTAAACTGTGCTCAGTTGCAAAAAGCTGTTAATGCGACAGCGCAGGTGGATTACATCCATCAGTGAACCCCTGCAGCAGCTCCACCAGTCAGTAATCACATTTCACAAGTAGTTTTCTGTATATTCAGTTGGCATTCTCAAGTGTCTGTATCCTGTTTCCTGCATTGTCTTTTGGTGTTTACACATGCTGCTACTCAGGTCTGTTTTTGCCCCTGGCAGGTTCAGTTAAACTATCTGCAGCGACCTCCCCCATTCCCCACTCCTTAGTTCAAACGACAGGTAGACTGAGTTTCATTTGCTTTTCAAACTGAGAACAGGTAGCGCAGCTTTGTGGTTGACAGTACAGCTGAACATACAGCAGCAAATACACACAGCTGAGCTTGACACAAAGGAGCTGAAGAATAAGCTCACTACTTTGCTTTACATGAAGCATGAAAAAAATTCTTTAATTTGACTAAGACACAAATGACTGGTATGCAAATGGGTCAGTGGGATGGGTAAGAAAAACACGTGCTACTGATAAGTTACAAAGGATCGTAAAGTGAAGGTCAAAGTAGAACACTGCACAAAGACAATAAAGAGTCTTGCCCTGTTTGAGGTTAGTATTTTAGGTTCAGCAACGACTTACTCTGAGTTAATATTTGACCCTGGTGTGCAGTGAGCCTTCACTGTGGAACTCAAATGTTTTGGATTGCTTTTGCTCTACGTGGATTCTGGACATTTTATTTCGTTGATGAGAACATGTCAACTCGCAGCCAGAGCTGATTCTACATTAATGCAGATAGATCACCGCTATCAAAGTCACACATATGCAAAAACAAACATGCACTTTCATACAACCATGCATATGTTTTAAAAGATTAAAACTTAAGTATGAAGTTTACATTTTACTTTGAAACTGCCTGTCATTTAAACAGGCTGTAAGTAGACCTTAAAGTGGGACATCTTATCTTGTCTTACTTTTCTTATGTTGCTGTTGGTGCTTAACTGATAACATGAACAGCACTTTGGTCAGTTCAGGTTGTTGCAAATGTGTCCTATAAACAAACTGAATTTGATATGATTTATTACTAATACTTTCACCAAATGACGGACCACAGGGCTTGCATGTATTTGTCACTGATATTAAATTATGGTATAGTAGGATGGCATTTGTAAAGAAAATTTTCCTGTATGCAAACTGAATGAAGGTAATATTTCCACACACCAACTACCACAAGGAACTGGTCACACAAGAGCAAATAAGGCTTAATGAGTAAAAAAAAAAAAAACAGAGCAACGATTTGAGCAGGGGTGCATTTAATTGGTCATGAATTCAACTTTTCATTTGTAAATGAAAGAGTGACTTAATGCTTCTTTAAATTTCACTTTAAGTAAAGAATAAACAACAAATTTACTCCAAGATGCACAGTACACAGCATATGAAAAACTGCATTCAGCCCATATCAGGCAGGGAGCTGAGAGTCATTAGGACTACAACAGCCTGAGGCCGTACTTTGGTGTTTAACAATGTGAGACTGTATTTGTTGGTGCTTGGTAACTCGCTGTTTACTGTTACTTCAGGTAACATTGCCTGAGGCTTTGGAAAACTGTCTCTCATTTTTAAGGCCTGTGCTGGCTCTCTGTGACCTGTGAAATAATGAAACATATACTATTTACCTACATATGAACCTTTATGTGTGTGAACGATGACTTTAAAGGCTAGCTATGCCAGTCCCAGTGGTGTACTGGCCATTGTGGACACCAGGACACCCTGTGAGCCTCAGTGAGCTAGTAGTTTGTCTATTTACCAGCCTCTGTATGTGCCTGTCACTCAGGATATGTTTAGAGTATGCTACCTGTTGCTAATGACAAACAGATCCGAGCATCCCCAACCCACCCCGGGCAGGTCCCAGCAAATAAGTCCAGGGCTGAATTCATAACCAGTAGTTTTTAAAAGTTGCTTTGCATGCTGTGTAAATAGTTGAACCTGCAGGACTTCAGTGCATTTTACAGTTAGCTGCACATTCATTGAACACAGGTATTTTTTTCCTCATAGTTGGTAAGGTCCATAAAAACTGGCCATCATGATTAGTTAATTGATAACTAAGCCACACTGAGGCTTTGCTTCATCACTTCCTGCAGGAGGGAAAGACGTCCAGTAGAGGACCACACCTGACAACGGAATTTCAGTTTCAGCAACAAGACAACTGAGTCTCAATCAGGTTAGTAGAGGCTTGTACTGATGAGACAAGTGTAATTATAGAGAAAAATCTGTCCTCATCCTACTAAAGCATGCTTGAATTCAACATCCTCAGATGAGCAGAGAGAGTTGGCAGTGCAGGAATGTCAAGGGTAGATGGAGCGATTACACGGAGAACAAGCAGGGACTTTGTGTAGAAGGGAGAACTGGGGCAAGACCAGCCCTGAGGGCAAAGAGAGGAGAACACCTGTGCTCTGACATCCTTCATCCCTAATGCACAGGCACAGAGTCTCCTTCACATTACTGACTTTTAATACCAGGCCCACCATACCAGAAGGCAGGCTATTCTTATCATTATCATTCTGAAAACGAGGAGAGCAGTCTCAGAAGAGAGCAGCAACTCAGCCCTCAAGGACTGGTGCCCCGCCGACGTTAGTCTATGCAGCGCTGCTTCAGGTCACCCACAGTGGGCCAAAACTTGGTCGACTAGTTTCTATGAAAGTGCCATACAGATGTTAACAAAAAGTCACATTAACAAAGCAGCCTGTGTTGATCCCTGGTACTTGCATAAGCTGCCCACAACAATCCTTCAGCAGCTGCTCAAATTAAGAAGAACCAAGGACTCCCCGTACCGGCTGACACGCGTTTACACTCTGCAGTAGCTTACATGCAAACTGACCCTAGAAAATTTAAATACAGTAAAAAAAACTAAAAAAAAGTCTTGCATGTACAGTCCATGCAGTTACACAGATAAACTCTTGTCTGAGTCTGTTTGGTTTAGGATATTCTGCCACTACCTGCGTTAATTACATGAGCATATGATATCTGTTTTGGTTTTCACAGTGGGCACCTCAGTTTTGCATTGCATCAAGAGTGAACTTATTCATTTTTAGCATTTGTATCAAAAAACTATGGAAAGATGCTGGGAAATAAGTGAGACGTGAATCTAATCTTGTCAGTTCTTCTATTCATTTACAAAAAAATCACATTTTAATGAAATTACAACATGCAACAAAAGACTTATAACTTGCAATAGAACACCTTTGTAGTATTTGAAAGAGGAAGGCAATGGCACACAACCTCTCCATCACAGGCAGAACTTCACTTCTGATGTATATTGTAGTAGTACTGTAGTCAGTAAAGGCTTGTAATATTTATAATTAACTCTGGAATTAAAGGTATTTGTATAAGTTTTCCTTGTTACAAGGCCTCTATCTTGATTGAAATGTAATCATGACTAGAATTGTTCCCTTGAGAACATGTCTTTCTAAATAGTAGTAACACTTAGGCTGTTCCTGCAGAACTGTCCACTCGCATATGATGGTGGGCATGTTCCCTTCCCCTCCTCTTGGCAGGTCACTTTACTGACTCATTTGTTTGTACTGATTGCTGTTGGTTCTAGCACACACAGAATATTGACCCATTTGGAATCTCTCCTGTGACGAAATCACTCATTGACAGAGGAAAATCCTGTCAGCTGTGTAATATTGTTAGTGACTCAGGGTAAAAATAGTTTAGAGCTCAAACATCCAGTTGGCCTGTATAAAATGTGCTCTGAGTGAAACGAGTTGGGCCTGACTGAAAAAATGATTTGCACTTGGTTGATACCAGCACCAAGACATCATCTGAAATATGACAACTAAATCTCTACTTTTCATTCATTTTTTTAAAGGATAATCCAGAAGTTCAGAACAGACCAGGAGGTCCAAAGGACACTGGACAAACGTGAGGGAGGGCTGAAGATGGAGAACACCCAGCAGGTTTGGCATGTGCAGATCTCCTCTCAAGAAGTGGCACAGGAGCTACAAAAGAAGGTGTCAGTAGTGAGCCAGCCAGAGTGCTCCATCTGCTTCAACACCTACGACAATGTCTTCAAAACACCCAAACTGCTGGAATGCACCCACACCTTCTGCCTCGAGTGCCTTTCCCGCCTAATGGCAGTCTCAACGACGGACAAGGATGGTGATGATGGCAACGCTCGCCTCTCCTGCCCCTTCTGTCGTCACCCCACCGTATTGCCCGAGGAAGGACCCCCTGCCCTGACCACCAGCCGCGAGGTCCTCTGCAAGCTGCCCACCCACCAGCAGCATGAAGAACCAGTGTGGCTGGATGGAGAGAAGTTGTGCTACAGCAGCTCCAGGCAGGATGGCGGCTCTAACGCTCCTGACAGTCCCGTGCCCTTCTGCATCTGCATTGACATTGGTGCCAGCAAAGAGGCAGCTGCTCCAGTCCAGACACAAGGCCAGACGTCCGGCTTGCTGGGCAGAATGTCAGACTGGAAGAGGATGGTCCTCTTCGCTGTGCTCATGGTGCTGCTGGTTGTGGTTGTGCTGTGGCCGCTGCAGTGTGTATTCAGCACCGGGAACATCCGCTGCTTGAGGGACAACCCCGCTACCACAACCGTCAGCCCCTTCACCTGGCCACCTCATGTGTCACACTAAACTTTAACTGGACTTCATGAGAAATGTAGATATTATTGTATAATATTTTAAATATCTGACATTGTAAATTTCTGGAAAGTAATTGCACTTTTGATAAGTGCGCCTGGTAATTGCTTCACACAACTATTGAGGCTTCAGATTTTTTACGTCAAATAGAACCACACATGTTAAAGCTGCTGTGGGGAGGAATGTTAGACAACTGACTTTAGTGCTCCTAGTATTAGTTTAAAAAAATAAACCTGGATTTTCACTCAAAATTTTTCTGCAGTTATATTTTAAGCTATCATGTCATATGCAGATCAGCTTACATTATTTTGATTTTTTTCAGTTTTAGTCACAGTAAAATTGTAAACGTAACAAATGATCCTTGTGAGCAGCATGCATCAGCAGTACCACATTACAGACTGATACAAACGACCCTCATCAGTAAAGGGAGGGGAACTCTGACAGCAATCACGTGTTTAGCAACGTGAAAATATTCACAGTTGCAAGTTTTTAGCACTTTAAAGCACACCTGTTTTTTGAGAATAGTTAAGAATGTCTTGTCCCTAAACTGTGATGAGCTGGGACACAAACAGGTCATTCTGTTGTAAGTGTGTACTCAACAATTCAGTGGTGACGCAGCTACTTGCGCTGTATCCAAGCTAAACACGAAGCTTTAAATGCTGGCATTTCTTCATGAAATCTGAACTTTGCTTTGCAAATATCAAGCTGGCAGCAAAGATCCATTACAAAAGAGTTTGAATGTAATTCCAGTGTGCCAATGAAAACCTTTATACACTGTACAGTTGATTGTGTGTTTTGATATGTTGTTGTTTACAGAACTGTAATAAAAAGTGAACCATTAAGTCAGATCTTGTTTCTGGGAAATAACAAAACATTTGTGCACTGCAGCCTCGTTATTAAGAACTAATATTGGTTGTAGCTTAATGTATTCACACATTTTCTTGACATTTAAAATTTACATGTATTGCAGCAGTAAACTGGTGTTTCAGTCAGCCTAAACAGCATACACACAACATTCCTCTCAAATACACAGCTCCTGACATTTTTTAATGGAAATTAAAACAGTGTTAGTCGCTCAGGGGCGACTTACAAAAAAGCAGCCACTTTTTATTTCCACCTTGTATGAACCTTAAACCCATGACCGTGAAAGCAAAACCCTCCTTTGTCTTGACAGGAAGCCGCCTTCATTTATTCCTGGATCAGGTGTGTCGGGTGACGGAAAAAGTTAGGCTGTGGGGTTTTCCACAGAGTTTAGCTGTGTCATTTGCCTGATAAGAGGGTTACATGTGTTTAGGACTGACCATAAAAGCACAGCTTCCTGAGGCACTGTTTGAACTACCAGTAAACATGGTTAAACAATAAATCTAGATAAAGAGGAAAAAAACCAAGTCATAGCACCGTTAGATTGTAATAAATACTTGTTGCAAATATTATCAGTTATAGCTTCTTGTGTTTGGTATAATTTTGCTCTTCAACACATTGAAGTGTTTTAAGAGAGAAGCCTATTATGATGTTTTAGACTTTGCCTGCCACCAGTAAAGCAGAATAAACAGCCCATTTTCTGCTGACAACAAAATAAAGGTTATTCAAGTTGTGCTGTTCATGTGTAAATATTTCTGAAATTAACTGCAAAGAGGGGACTAATTTCAAACTTATTATTCTTGATTTTTTTTCCCCCCTTATTTGACTTGCTTGTGAGTTATAAAGCACATTTTCTAAAGGCTAATTCACACATGAAAAAAGTAACGACTGGATGTTTTTATGAAATACATTTGCTGTCACGCTCTTCAGTATTAATACAAGTTAAGTGGTGGTCATTGAGCAGTATATTCCGTCATGATGGAGTTGAACACCTTCCCTTTAGCTGAAAACTAGAGTGGATATGGCAGGAGAGTGACAGCAGGGTTCAATGCAAACACTGTCTCATGACACACTGCCCTGTATTCTCTGTTCTTGCTTCTCCACAACAGGGACTGCACCAGGAGACAAAAGGTGCAAAAAGAATACTGTTGTTTCTCTCACTTAGGGGCAGAAATCTTGTCCAAAAATAGAACAGCTGAGATTCTTCATCACCTTCTCCCAGTTGACAAACCACTCCAGATTTGCGGGCGAACGCACTACCGCAACAAGCAAAAAGTCACGAGGAACTTCATGTGGTGCCATCATAGATTTTTATTAAACTATATATTAATAAACCATTTCGATGCCAGTTCTGGCAGCTCATTGCATCAGCAGTTGCAGCCTGTACAGCAGAAAGGCGTCTGGGTGGAGCCAGTGCAAGAAGAAGAGCAAAGGGGAAGAATCTCCATGGAATCACATGGGAGCTCTAAGTATATCACAACACACTTCAGCCTTACTGCAACCAACACGGGAAGAAGGACAACAAAATCATGTTCAAGTAAATGTAAGAGGACAAGCAGAAAGAAATTACCATGTCACTACTGCACACCTCCACGTACACTGGTTCGACTCAGAGCCAGAACTGAATTACCAATGCTGAAATCACACTGATAAAAAAAAAAATACCTCAGATAAAATACAAAATGCAAGAATGAATAAAACAATTAGAAGTACATTATTTGAAACAAATGAAATGTATAAACACTGATGGCAAAAATCTAGTGCACTACCCAAAATATTTCCACAGCCAACGGACATCCACACAGCCTGAGGCCAAAGGTTCAGCGGTTTCACACTTTCAAGTACTAATGGTTCACCAAATCCTTAACAATTTGACGCATAGAGGCAAAGTGAAAAACGCTGAAAGATTTAAAATCCACAAGCCATTTCTCATTCATCGGGCTCAGAGAGGAAAACGACAAAAGGGAAAAGAGAGAGATTTAAATACCCTCAATGTTCAGATTCAACTGGGCAACATCAAAGTGGTGCAGCGTAATAACAACTGACATACCAGAGGCCTTCACTGACACATGGCAGCGATGTCTTTCATTTCACAAAACAGAGCCTTTATTCACATAAACAATCAACCAATAAAACACATGGCAGCAAATTATACTGGGAAAAGTTTCAAAACTGAAGACAAGTGACAGAAATCAGGAGATAGACTGAAACTCTTACAAACCTTCAAGAAACAAAGTTGCCTGACAGGATGAGCTGACTGCTGCAAATTATATTCAAAAGCATCAAATGACTGAATTCAGTGAAAGGGCTGAGCACTGTAGTTTGACCAGACTTAAATGAAACTGGCTAATTTATGACTGAAGGTAACAAGGTGAGTCCAGTCGGTGATTCTCCTTAACTTGGTTAGTTTCTGTTGCTGGAGTGGTATGATCACAAATGCCACTCATTTGTTGTTTAAGTTGATATTTTAAAAGTCCCACATGGTGAAAATAATTTTTTATTGTGTTTTGTCTGTTCAAAATTCTGAGGTGTAAAATAAAATGTGAGAATATGAAAACACTTACTGCAGCTTTCCCCTCCAATCCCCTGAACTAGATGGCCTCGCAACTTTACAAGACAGTCAAAGTTGAGTTGCATTTAGAGGTGGTGGAAACTTAAAGAATGACTTGAAACCAATAAACAAGCCGGTGGTTAAAATCAGTTTGTTCAAGTATCAAATATTGCCTGGAATGCAGCCCATTAATGCTACATGTTAGCCAGCAGACACTTAAGAATCATTTCCACGCTGCTGTTGTGGGCCGCTAAAATACCGATTTTATAACCACAATGTTGTCTGTCAAACTCACCACATGAGTTAAAAACAACGGCTGTGCTGTAAATTCTGGGATATTTCTAGGTAAAATGATTTAGAACTAATAAAAATATCTGCTGTCAATTAAAGATGGCGTTTTCTTCCTGAAGGGGGTGGGGACAGCAGCAGCATAGCTGTATTAAATGCAAGACACTGAAAAAGCCTGTTTGGAACAAGACTTAAGCCAGGAGTTATACAGTCATGGTAAAATGAACCATCTTTGTAGTATTTTGAACAGGCAAATTGAAAGACATGCTGTGGGACACGTGAGTTTTTTATTTTTGATTAACACAATTTGGGACCTTTAAAAATACAAATAGGCAGACAAGACATATCACCATGACATCTTCATTGTTTGTTTTTTTTTTTGTCTTTTTTGTTTTTTTTTCATGTTTTTAGGACCATTAAGTTATTACAT
Source organism: Amphiprion ocellaris (assembly GCF_022539595.1). Taxonomy (NCBI): domain Eukaryota; kingdom Metazoa; phylum Chordata; class Actinopteri; family Pomacentridae; genus Amphiprion; species Amphiprion ocellaris. The sequence continues at coordinate 12,617,530 of NC_072773.1, read as the reverse complement.
TTCAAAAGAGCTAGGTCAGACTGCACCAACATATCTACGCTCGTATTTGAGCAGGATATTTTGGTACTTGTTCTGAAGGCTAAAAATAGCCAGCAGCAGCCAGACATCACAGAAGGCTCAGCGTGGCACGGCCCCACCATCTTCCTTATCACATCAATGACGCTGGCTTACTCGTCCCACTATCATCAAGCCTGGATTATGGCCATCTTCTAAATTACTTTTTGGAGACAAATCTATTCTTCAATCTCAGGCAGATGGCCATCTGGCCCACTGTAATCGTCCGCTTTCCTTTGTCTCCTTGTGACGATCTCCTCCGACAGATGTTGAACCAGATCAGACCTGCTGATTAACGAGGACAGCCAGTCAAACCAAACTGAGAGACGGCAGTCAGCCAAGCTCAACTCCAACCATCCATTCAGGAATCCTCTCAACCGTGTTTCCCCTAAAATATGGACTTCAAATTACGATTACAATCTAAATCCAAGTTACTGCTGGGGATGCTGCTTTGACGTATGTGTTAAAACATTATCTCCTCACCAGAACGCTCCTTTATAAATATATATGTATATATATTTAAATAAACATCATCACATATGTTACACAACCATGATACCATCAGCATTAATAAAAAATAACACCATAATGGAAAGAACCTAATTAAAAGGACAAAAAAAAACCCCAAAACAAAACAAACCCCCTTCCCCACCCCGACCTGATTTTCATGAATGAATTTTTTTATATAGTTGGACCACCGGAGACCATGTTCAGATGACAGACAGGACAGATGGTTATATCCCTGCATTCATTTACAGCACTATAAGTAAAAATGCCAATTTTGCCAAAGAACAAAAACATTCCAACCTATCTGCATTTGCAACAGCATATGAGATTGCATGCAGATCTTTCCAACAACGCTCTGATAATTAGCCACATCTCTGACAAAAAATAAAATAAAAATAGTCCACTTTTAAACCCAAAATTAAAATTACAATTGTTTTGAGGCTTTGAAGAAGAGAGAGTTTGTTTGTCCTTCTTGTGTCTCAGGACCCTGGAGCAGATTACGTAGCCGTCCTTGCTGTCACTCAGTGGCCACACTAATAACCACCACAACCTGAGAGACAGGGCGCACCAAAAACAGTCCCAGGTACGAGTTCAAACAACAGCCAGAACAGACAGAGAAAAGGGTATAATCAACTGAGTGATTTCTGGTGATGAGCGGACAGACAGCTTAGCTTTGAACTCATCTTGGGCCTGTACAGCTCCATTCAGTTTAGGCTGGGGAAGACGTTTAACATCTGTCATCCAAAGGAAAGACTGGTCGTTTCTCATGTCAAGGTGGGTCTCCAGGGTTTGGAAAGTAGCAACAGCAGAGATGTAACAGCAGGTTTAGAGAGGCTAGAGTGCAGACGCATCCTGTGACAAGGCACTTGTGCTGGTGAAGGGAGGAAGATGCTGGAACAGAGGTTGGAGGGAAAAGGGGGAGTGGAGAGGGGACAAGGGCCTGAAAGAAGGCACAACGCTGTGGAGTCCTCCCCTGTAAGGAGGGGAAGGCTTGACTCCAGACTGAGGTCCAGCAGGACGGCGGCAGCAGAGGATCAGCCCAGCACCTTCAGCCCAGGACAAGGTCCACAGATGTGGAGTGCAGTGTGGAGCACCACACTCCCTCCGCCCCACAGAGATTTTCAGGTGCTGACTAAGCGATGCAGCCGCTGAAGCTGAAGTAAACACAGACAGACAGTTCGACAAGCAGAGTTAATGGCTGGTGTCAGTTTGCATCCTGAGCACTAGGATCTGATGTAATTCAGGATATGGTGCTAAAAACAGGGTTTGCTCAGCTTACATTACACCTGCCAGTCTATCCAGGCAGGCTGAGACAGAGCCCACACAGCAAAAGTGTGTGTGTGTGTGTGTGTGTGTGTGTGTGTGTGTGTGTCTGTCTGGATTTTACTTTTTTTTTTTTTTTTTTTAGTTTAATGATGCGCCATGGTCCTGGAATAATCTTCAAAAAACTCTTCAACTAGAAGCGTTCATATCAATTAATGAGCTTAAGAATATCATAAAGAATACAGTGAAGGAGGAATGTAAATGCTTTTCTTGAGAGGTCACTGTCCTTAAACAGCTGTCAATCTGTTATAAGGGGAGGGCCTTCAGTCAGTCAAATGGTTAAGAAAGTAAAAATCATCATTGCTTTTATAAAGCCATTGAAGAGCATTTTAAAACAAAACACAGAGCAAAATAACAAAAAAAGAACACTAGCCTGGCCTTTGTGAGGCAGTTATCAAAATGAAGTAGGAATAATGAGGATGTCACAAAGGTATTATTTAATTGAACGGTATCAGCACAAATATAAGCCTGAGGTTTTGTTTAAATAAACCATCACATACACTACCATACAAAAGTTTAGGGTCACTTAGAAATGTCTTTATTTTTGAAAGAAAAGCAGGAACAACAGGAAAAATGCACATTTTATATGGTTTTGTGCTGAAATATGACAAAACATAAAATGTTCTATATTCAAATTCCAACTACCGTTTGAGGTTAATTGATTATTCTAAATTTGCCCGTAGGTGTGAGTGCGAGTGTGATTGTTCATCCTGTTTTAAATTACTGTATTGTTTTTAAGTTATTTTCTTGTTTGTTTGTTACAAATAAACTTTGACTGATTGATTGATTGATTAATATTTTTATGTAATGCTATGGTGTTACAGCTGCATATGTATTCTTATTACATTACAACCGTTCAAAAGTTTGGAGCCACTTAGAAATGTCCTTATTTTTGAAAGAAAAGCATTTTTTGATGAATATAACATCTTTGCACTTTTAAACTTTATTTTTATTTTTATTTTTTCTGTTAAGCCACTTTATCCTCATCTCTCACCCTTGTATATATTGTAAATATTATTACTATTGTTCTATTATTATTTTATTCTTATCTCTACGTCTACTGTTACATAAGCTGCTGTAACAATGTAAATTTCCCCTGGAGTGGGGAGAAATAAAGAACTTTATCTTATCTTATCTTATCTTAAGTAATCAGAAATACAGTCTAGACATTGTTAATGTGGTAAATGACTATTCTAGGTGGAAACGGCTGTTTTTTTAATGGGATATCTACATATGGGTACAGATGCTACATTGTGTTAGCTAATGGTGTTGAAAGACAAATTGATGATTAGAAAACCTGTGTGCAATTATGTTAGCACATGAGTAAAAGTGTGAGTTTTCATGGAAAACGTGACATTGTCTGGGTGACTCCAAATTTTGAATGGTAGTAAAGGTGTTGTAATTTAAATTTTTGGTGATTTTACACTTGACCGAGAGATCTTGTTTTTAAATTTCTGACTTGAAATCACTTAAACAGGTAACAACAAAATGCAAAGACATTGTGTGAGAAATGATAATGATGAATTTGAACTATATCAATTTTGATCATTAACATTTTTACTAAAAATGCCATTTCCAGAATTATTCATACATCAAAGCTGATGGGACCTTGGACTCTGGCTGGGCCGCTCCAATATGCTGATTCTTTGTGTTTTAAACACTGCTTGAGCACTTTGGCGGTATGTTTCAGATGACTGTACTGTTGGAAGGTCTGCTGACATGTTACTACCAGAACTAATCAGGATCATCAGGATGGTCTTGATGGTGACTCAGATTTTTCTTGGCCTCTCACACTACCATTCTCACCAGCACAGGGGTTGCTTTTGGCTTTTGGCATGTGAGAACACTTGAATGTGGCTTTATAGCTTTTCTCCATCTTGTGAGACACTCTCTCAGTAATGGACTCTTGCAGAGCTAACTAAGCTCTTTTTAGGCTTTAGTCAGGACACGCAGTTAACCAGTAACTGACTAGAGAATTAGTGCATCAGCTGTTCTCAGTGTATTTGAACCCTCTAAAACAGGGGCGTCAAATATACGGCCTGTGGGCCAAAACTGGCCCACCAGAGGGTCCAATCTGGCCCGCGAGATGACTTTGCAAAGTGTAAAAATTACAGAGAGCACATTAACTGCAAATTAGAAAATTTGTAAATTTAAAATAATTTGTAGACCTTGACAAGTTGTTTTGATCATAAAGTAAAATACTAGATTGTTCAGTTCCAGATAGCTGTGACGAAGTGTTATGTGCCGTTGTAGATACTCTGTGATCTGAAAGCTGTAATGTGTAAATGATAAACAGACATAATGTTGTTGAAATTTCACTTATTTTTCTTAAGGAATTTCAGGTTCATAATGTTTTGTAAAAAGATAGTTCCTTATTATTCCTTTATTTGCTGTAGTTTTCTTGTCTTTTTTTTGTCAAGTAGGTCTGACACATTTGTACTGTGCAACCATGGATGTACAAATTGCGTTTCTACTAGTTTGCTTTCTATGTCTTCTGGAACTTTTAAAAATCACATCTGGCGATCCGTTCAGCCACAGCTCCATCATTTACCCTCGAAATCTGCTGTTGGCGCATAGCCAGACCAAGCCGCCGTCGTGGGAGAGACCAGGCATCCTAGCTGAGCTCCGCAGGAGGATGAGAGGATGCCAGGCAGGAGTGAAGTGTCAGGAGAAGAGGAGACGCTACAAGTCATCCATCCCGTCCGCAATTATGGGGAATCTGAGGTCTCTCCCTAACAAGATGGAAGAGCTGGCAGCGCTGACCAGGCTGCAGTGGGAGTATAGGGAGAGCAGCCTCATGATGTTCATGGAGTCATGACTGAACGAACTCACCCCGGACTCACTTTTAACTCCGGACGGTTTTCACCTTGTCAGAGCGGACTGGGCGGTGAGGGAGAGTGGTAAGAGAAAGGGTGGGGGCCTCGTGATGTATGTGAATGAGAGGTGGTGTAATACAGGACACATCAGCATTAAAGAGCAGCTCTGCACTAAAGATGTAGAACTACTGGTGGTCAGTCTGCGTCCGTTCTATCTGCACCGGGAGTATTCACATGTAATAGCTATTACTGAATACATCCCTCCCTCGGCTGATGCGGCTGCAGCCTGTGAACTCATCCATAGTGAAGTGTCCCAGCTGCAAACATCTCACCCTCAGTCTCTTATCATCCTCTCAGGAGATGTAAACCATACATTGCTCTTTGCCACTCTCCCCACATTCAAACAGTATGTGACCTGCCACACGAGAGACAGTTAAACCTTGGACCTACTGTATGCAAACATCAAGGATACATACAGCTCCTCCTCCCTCCCCCTCACTGGAACGCTCCGATCACAACCTGGTGAGACTGCAGGCCATTTACATGCCTATGGTGAAGAAACAACCTCCAACCATAAAGTATGTGAAGAAATGGTCTGATGAGGCCACTGAGGTGCTGCAGGACTGCTTTGACACCACAGACTGGGATGTGCTGTGTGGTCCACACGGTGAGGACATTGATTCAGTGACGGACTGCGTTACGGATCATATTAACTTCTGTGTATAGAACATCGTACCAACCAGGAAAGTACGGTATTTCTCCAACAACAAACCCTGGGTGACCCCGGAACTGAAAGCCCTGCTGAAGGAGGAGAGGAGAGTTTTTGGATCTGAGGACAAAGAGGAGCTGAGGAGGGTGCAGAAGGAGATAAAGAAGAAGATCAGGGAGGACAAGGCCAGCCAAAGGACCAAGATGGAAACTCACTTGCAGAAAAATAACGCAAGGGAGGTCTGGAGAGACCTGAGAGCCATCTCTGGTTACAGCAGAGGTCGTGAGAGGGGAGCTTCAGCAGGAGACCGGGAGTTGGACAACGAACTGAATCTGTTCTTTAACAGATTTGACTCTGCTTCCACCCCTGAAACTCCACTCATCAAAGCACCAACTAGCCAGCTCCTTCTTCACACCTCAGCTCTATACCACCAACGGACGAACACCAACAGACGAAGGAGATGGTCATCAACTTCCACAGGAAGATGACACCTCAGACTGCACTGGTGACCATCTAGGGTTTGGACATTGAGATGGTGGACTCGTACAAACACCTGGGTGTTCGCCTCAACAATAAAGTGGACTGGACACATAACACAGTGGTCCTGTACAAGAAGGGCCGAAGTCGTCTCCACCTGCTGAGGAGACTGAGGTCCTTTGGAGTGTTCAGGACTCTGCTCTGGACATTTTATGACCCTTGAACTAAAATGAGTTTGACACCCCTGTTCTAGAACACTGGAGAAATTATTAGGGCCATTTGTAATGATATACAGGCTGCATTTTCTCAAAGAAAAAAATTAGGGCGTTTGAAAGAAATCTTTGTTTGTTTTTTGTTTTTAAATCTTGTAATTTATAACAACAAAACCCCAACAAAAACAAAATATAAATTGACGACAAATCAAAATTTAGCATTGGTGTAACTGTAAATCAAGGTGTTAATGGAATCAAAGGTCCACAAATTTTAGTCAAATACCTCAAAGACCCTCACTTCCAAGAACACATGCAGGACAGAGAGTCTATTGTTGCCTAAAGGTTTACAAAGTCTATTTACCCACGAAACAACTGAACTTGGCATCGAACCAGGTTTGGTACAAAAAACAATAAAATGATGTATAAAAAATTATATTCAAACTTAGACAGAATACAAGAGCCCATGAAAATTATATCTTTCTAAATAAATTAATTAAATCAGGGTTGGTAATTTTTCACCGTAACAACTTACAGAGAATCTGAGAAATATTAAGGTGCTATATTTTGAGTATTTCAAAACACAAAAGGGCTGTTTAAAATGTCCAGACATGCGTAAAATATGCTAAATTAATAAAACGCACACGTTAAATACATTCACTGCTAATGAAAACAGCATTGAGCATATGCCTTGTGGTGATGAGTTATGGTTCATTCACTATAACACTGGTGAGCTCCCTCTCTATTGTCCTGTACTAGTCCCTATAAGACAGAAAAGAGTGAGACTGTGAGAACTGAGGTTGGTTATGATTTGAGCCTAAATTGAATCTTTTGTTGCTTTAAGAGAGAGCTCTGGTTTTCTGTAACTCAGCTACTCTTGCCCACCTTATAATTTGCAACTTGAAAATGAAAGAACATTACTCATCGACTTAGATGAAAAGAATGAATTTGATTTACTGGAAAAAAAAGGTCTACCTGCTATCAGTGGAAAAGCACACTGAGTTTCGATTATAGGGGAAAATTTGGTTTCACTGACACATCGACCTGGGCCTTAAGTTCTTGATTTTTCCACCAAAAGCTACTTTTCGACCTTAATCTAGACCTTTTACAAAGTGCTACCAAAAAATGTAAAACAACAAAACAATTTCTACTCCCATACAAAAGGGAAATGCAAATGATGGAGAGTGAATTGAACAGACACTTACAGAGAGGCAGACAGGGAGTAGTGGAGGTCCACAGCAACAGTTTTACCTCCTGGTGTTACTGCTGAAAGACGTTTGAGGGGTTTTGAAGTTTATGTTCTCGTACACACTCGATGAATCATCATTTGTCACCCTACAGTAACACAGAAAATAATCATTAACAAAACAAGAATTCCAAACAAGTTTTCTGCTATGGTTCTGTGACTGCATGTCAGATGGTTTCTCATGCCGGAACTTACACAGAAGAAGAGCGGGAGGAAGCCATGTTGGGTTTGGACCTTGAGTTTGTCATCTGGGGATATTTGATATTGGAATATTCTCTCTCCTTCATCTTATTCCTCTGAAAGTAACAAAGTCAATCAGGACAATGTAAAAGACAAGATCCTATGATGTTTAAAACCTTAATTTCACTTTAAGTCTCTGAACCCCAAATCCTGTCACTGTGTTTGAAAAGTATTAATAATACTAATAATCCATGGATTTGTTAAAGATTTCTGCATCATTGCGAGATAGCGGCACAGTGTCACTGTAACTATAACTACAAGTGAACACTACATCAGCTGCCTGCTCATGATCACATGATTGCAGTCCTACTACAAATCCACCACTGCGTATTTATCAGTTGGAAATGATACAAAGAGCAATTGACTAAATTGTAGGGGTGTTTCTGAGTCCCATCAATTCCCGTCGCTCGCTACACATGTAGGCCACACGATTTGGTATCCGTACATAACTTACACATGCAAAACACACACCTGTGCTCAGTGCAAGGTCATTTTGTTTGTGGGTACATCTATATTGAATGGCCACATTCTATAGTGCCGTAATTTCTGCCACAAATTCTTCCAAGATTTCAGCTTTCGGAAATGATACAACGACTGAGCAGTCTTGCCCGAGTACTGCGCTCTCTGAGTGCTTTTCTTGTTAACACTGTAATGACCGACTGACTGTGATACACTTTAATGTCTAGTTTTGTATGTCTCTCTTTCAGAGGTCACTTTGTAGTTGAACCTTGGCGTAGCTAAATACCTGCTCCTCTTCCAGTCTCTTCTGAGCTGTGTCAATGTACTGCTGCACAGCCATGTAAATGAACTTATACTGGGCTTCTGTCTGCACCATGCCGGACCTCTGCTGCCGTACCCTCTGGATGGTCTTAGGGATGTCAATGTCACAGTCAAGACCTTGAAAACAACAAATCAGAAATTAGTGAAGGTGTGGTAAAAAGATCGAGTGTGTAATAAATAAAATCCAGAGGATTAGTTTCATATCTCACCTTGGCGGTTAATAATGTCAATAAGGATGTCAATGACGATAATAGTGCCAGTTCTGCCAATGCCTGCACTGTAGTGACAGAGAAAAAGTCAAAACCATGTGCTGCTTTAACACAGCATCAATGCCCAGATGAAAAATAGACATTTATTTTTTAAGAGAATATTTATATTATTCAGTTATGAAAAGTGGTACAATAGCATAATGGGCAGAAGAGTTTTCTACGTGACAATGGAAATGACACATTCGAATCACTTGCTAACAGCAAGTAAAAGCATTTTTTTTTCAAATTTCTGTAAGTATCACATACACTACTGTTCAAAAATTTTGGGTAACCCACACAATTTCATGTAACTCACACTTTTATTCATGAGCTAACAAAATTGTACAAGGGTTTTCTAATCATCAATTAGCCTTTCAACACCATTAGCTAACACAATGTAGCATTAAAACACAGGAGTGATGGTTGCTGGAAATGTTCCTCTGTATCCCTATGGAGATATTCCATTAAAAATCAGTCATTTCCAGCTACAATAGTCATTTACCATATTAACAATGTCTAGACTGGATTAATGTAATATTATCTTCATTGAAAAAATGCTTTTCTTTCAAAAATAAGGACATTTCTAAGTGACCCTAAGCTTTTGAACGGTAATGTATAAAAACAGAGTTAGATCTCTGTGTGAGCTATGTTTAACTGAATGCTATTTTCCCCACAATAATGACAATAATTTATCAGCAACCAGCTGTTTAGTGAAAGAAATGAGTCAGATCTGTTCTGTCAGTTTGTCATCTTGTTTGTAGTACATGTCTGTGTGGGTGTGTGGAGTGAAAGGCATGAAAGAACACCAAACTGACATACATTACAATACATTACAACATTTGCTGTCACCATGTTTGCTGCTGTTACATTGCTAATATTTATATTCTACTCTATTTATATTCTACATGCAAACAATAAAACAAATTCTAAATAGATACTTAGACATCTAGAAATCAAGCAGGAATTTTTAAAATTCACAACATCTACAAATCTAAGTTAAATTTGAAGTAGTTACAATCTTTAGGTTTGGATAAATTTACTTACTGCATGTCAAATTGTAATTTGGAGTTTTGTTAGGATAAGGAATTTGAGGTGACAATCTTTGTAAGAAAGAACCTGGTTCTTACAGTTTTGCTTTGTTAAAGCAAATCTTCACAGAAAGCATTCATTATCATGAAATTAATTGGTGCTACTTTGTTAAAGAGTTATTGTCAATAATAGGGTAAAATTTTGAACCTTAATTACAGTGCACCCAAGTGGCCAGTTGTAATGTATAAAGGTATGTTTAGTGAGAAAAACTGAACATGTTGACTTATTGTTTTATTGAAACTGAGTGAGCATGAAGGAGAAGAACAAAGCAAAGATGCAGATGGGTTTAGTCATGCAGAAATATTTAAGAACAAGCCACCCAAATTAAGATGCAATGTTTTTGTGGTAGTTGTGAGCTTTTCTAATTTCTTTAAATGCATTTATTATTCGACACTGTTCCAAACACTCCCATATGTGACTTGACATTGGGAGTCTCTGATGGTGATACAATGGTCTAGTCACTTAGAACCTGAACTGTGGTGCAGTGTGGCTGCTTCACCCTGGTCACCCTTTGTGGACCTCCAGGTTTTACTTGTTCCCTATATTTAGTGTACATCAAGGTGAAATCAGATCTTTATTTATTTTTATTTATTGTTTTATATGTGGACTGCACAGTGGCTTGGTGGTTAGCACTTTGGCCTTGCAGTTAGAAGATCCCCAGTTTATGTCCCAGCTTTCCCGGGGACTTTCTGCATGGAGTTTGCATGTTCTCCCTGTGCATGCAAGGTTTTTTTCCGGTACTCCGGCTTCCTCCCACAGTCCAAAATATGCTGAGGTTAACTGGTAACTTTAAATTGTCCATAGGTGAATGTGAGCGTGATTGTCTGTATATGTAGCTCTGTATATTGGTGACCTGTCCAGGGTGTCACCTACCTTCACCTAAGTCAGCTGGGATGGACTCCAGCCCCTCGTGACCCTAATGAGGATTAAGCGGTGTATAGATAATGGATGGATGAATGTTTTAAATGTGTAAATATACTTGTGTATGGTTTTACTGTCTGTGTACCTTGATATACAGGCCTTACTGTGATTAAATTGAAAACAAACCTTTTATCTCCTTGTCTTTATTTAAAAAATAGGTGATTATCAATAATTATTGATATGGGCAAAAAACTTTTTTTTAGATCCATTACCCAGTCCTAAGTTGTAGTCCATCCATCTCAAGGTTGGACTTTTCATATTATTCTGAGCCACTTTTCTCCTCAGCACAGTCGTTAAGAGTGGTTTATTGAGTTACCACAGCTTTTCTGTCAGTTCCAGTCATTTCAAAACTGCCAATAACTGGATATTGTTTGTTTCTCACTATTCTGAGTAAACTATAGAAGCTGCTATGTGAGAAAATACCTGAAGATCAGCAGTTTCACAAATACTCAAACAAGCCCTTCTGGCATCAATAGTTCTGCCACTCATCCCACTTTTTCAATGTTGATGTTTTGATGTGACCTGAATTGAAGCTGTATTTGTATGATTTTAGACACTGCAGTGCTGCCACATGATTGATTCATGGGGTAACTACATGAATATGCAAGTTTACAACAATGCCTTATAAAGTTCTCAGTTAGTAGCTGTGTGTATAAACAGGAGTGTACTGTAGGAGATTATCTGCTGAGAGCCAGGACTGTATAGCAAATCACATTTCTTATTTTTTCTCTTTTAGTTAAGTTGTAGTGTAACTGCTCTTATTCTCTTTTACCCAAACCTGAAACATCCCATCATAAAACATTGTCCCATCTTTCTCGCTGTACCTGCAGTGGACAACAATGGGTCCAGTGTCTGGAATGGTGCTCTGGGTGCGGTTGACTTCTTCCAGGAACCAAAGGACACCGCCGGGTTCATTGGGCACTCCGTGGTCCGGCCAGCTCAGGTACTGATAGTGCCAGATGTACCTCAAAGGCTCCTTCTACAGCAAAAAAAGATATCAACTGTGTACATTTACATCATTATTTCTTACATTTTTAGCGTAATACGCTTCATAAGGCTTCAAGCCTTTTTGTCACCATACAAGCTGTACAGTGTTGGTAAAACATTCAGACTCCTCTGTAAGAAAGAGAGAACAAAATCTACAGTCTCTATTCCAAAGTTCTGCCAAACCTAATGTGTCACATTCAGTTTGATTTAGCAAATACAGATAGATACTTTCCAAAGTCATATTAATCCTTGTTGGCTGACACCACATTGATTATTGTACTGTGACGTGGTACCTTCTGGTAATCAAGTGTAGACTTTGTTGCTGGAACCAGCACTGTGGTAACACAGTGATTACACAACTTCTAATTCCCTTGAAGGCTAGGATATACTTTCATACTAAATAAAGATTGTGTATTCTTTCACTAATTTCTTACAGAGGCATGCAGAGGAACTAATGCTTGTGACCAGCATGGCATATTTAAGCGAGCAGAACCCCATCCAGAATAAAATGTAAACAGACATAAAAAAATTATATTTTACACTTGTTAGTGTTGTTTCTGTGAAACCAACTCATTGCTTTGGAACTGAATTTGCAGGAATGTGGACCAACTACTGTTTCCACTTTAGTCCCCTAGTGAGAATGATTTAGCTGGACATATATCTATTGAGACTTTACATCTGAAAACTTACACTTACACCAAAACTGGATATCTATCTAGAGATAGATAGATAGATAGATAGATAGATAGATAGATAGATAGATAGATAGATAGATAGATAGATAGATAGATAGATAGATAGATAGATAGATAGATAGATAGATAGATAGATAGATAGATAGATAGATAGATAGATAGATATAGGACATTGCAAAAAAAGGGAGGATTGTTGAGTGCTGCTTATGGCTCCAAAACAGGTGTGAACAATGGGTAAAAAGCAGGTGCTCTACAAGGACCAGGCCCGCGGATGAATAGAAATACAGAAAAAACTTGCTGAAGCAGTAACTGTGACTTGAACTGAAGCAAGAAAAGTCCGAGGCACTCTGTACTTACTCAATTAAAAGTCCTTTATTAGCTACATGGACACCACCAACATGTTTCGACACCAAGTCTTCGTCAGGGCAACATTTGTAAATGAACTGAACAGCAGGAAGTCTACTTTTAAAAAACACTTAACAGGAAGTCACATGATCGTGTGTGGTCATGTGACTCCACCCAAGTATTCATTCATAAAAGACAAAAAAATATATACACTTTGGAATATTTTCACAGAACAATAGGCAAGCATATCATCCATAATGCATAAATAAAGCTCATTATGTAACACTATATTTCAATAATAAACCATGATGCATCATGTTAACATATAGAAGAAAATAAATAATGAAAAAATTACTGACTGCAAGGCACTGTGTGTAGAATAGGAAACAGTGGCATGAAACAGTGAGTAAACCCTCATCATCAAAGACAATCATTCAGAACACATTAATATATTTACAGAAACGGAGAAAAGTCTATTTCTTCATTTAGTCCAGGGAATTGCACACAGATCAATCGTTCTACACATTTTATGGACTCTACATGCACCTACACTTTTAAATGTCGTTCTTTTGCAAACTGTAATACAACACATGTGGTATACCGACTGGACTGTGTTTGTGGGTGTTTTTACATTGGTCGCACAAAAAGAAAACTGAAAGAGCGTTTTGCAGAACACAAATATGCTATCCGTAAAGGAAACATGGAATATCCGATTGCAAAACATTTCAAGAACATGACCCACACAAACATTAATGAACTCACAATCATGGCAATTGAAGTTATTGAGAACACTCCCCGAGGGGGTGACAGGTTGAAAAGATTATTGCAGAGGGAAACCTTCTGGATCCACTCTTTGAAAGCAACTGTGTTCCCTGGACTAAATGAAGAAATAGACTTTTCTCCGTTTCTGTAAATATATTAATGTGTTCTGAATGATTGTCTTTGATGATGAGGGTTTACTCACTGTTTCATGCCACTGTTTCCTATTCTACACACAGTGCCTTGCAGTCAGTAATTTTTTCATTATTTATTTTCTTCTATATGTTAACATGATGCATCATGGTTTATTATTGAAATATAGTGTTACATAATGAGCTTTATTTATGCATTATGGATGATATGCTTGCCTATTGTTCTGTGAAAATATTCCAAAGTGTATATATTTTTTTTGTCTTTTATGAATGAATACTTGGGTGGAGTCACATGACCACACACGATCATGTGACTTCCTGTTAAGTGTTTTTTAAAAGTAGACTTCCTGCTGTTCAGTTCATTTACAAATGTTGCCCTGACGAAGACTTGGTGTCGAAACATGTTGGTGGTGTCCATGTAGCTAATAAAGGACTTTTAATTGAGTAAGTACAGAGTGCCTCGGACTTTTCTTGCTTCAGTTCAAGTCACAGTTACTGCTTCAGCAAGTTTTTTCTGTATTTCTAGATATAGGACATTGTTCACAGCGTACACGAACAACAAAAAGTGACCAATTCTTTCTACCTTTGCTACTTATTGTGTAAAAGTATGAACCACAAAAAGCTTTTTTATTTCACATTCAGTGCAAGAAAACTGTGCTTTCTAAAAATCTCTGTGCACTTTTGCAATCTACTTTTTCTGTATCTGCTTCTTGTGAGATCCATGCAGTCGATCCTAACATAAGCACAGGCATGTGCTGCAGGATTGTGTGTGTGTGTGTGTGTGTGTGTGTGTGTGTGTGTGTGTGTGTGTGTGTGTGTGTGTGTGATTGTGTGTGTGTGTGTGTGTGTGTGTGTGAGGGGCTAGATAATCTGACCCTCGGTCAGTAGGTCAGCTCAGACTGAGCACACAGCCTTCCTTACCCGGTCCAGACGTGTCACCTCCAGCTTCCTCAGGATGTAGTCTTGAGCTGGCCGCTCGTCCACGTTCCTCACCAGCACCTTTCCAAACTCCTTCATGCCGTGGAGGTCCGGCCAGTAACGTACACATTTATTCTAAATCAGAGCAAAATCGCACAGAGAGAGAGACGGAGAGACAGAGGGAGGGTGGTGGGTATTAGGAGATCTAACGAACCAGCTCAAGCAGCTTTTCAATCAGCTTAACTGTCATACTATCCTTGTCAGCCATCTCCCTACTCACCCCCACACAACACACACACACACACACATCATCATCATCATCCCAATCCTTAGAATTAGTTACTGCCTTCAAATAATGTCCTTCTTCTGAAATGTCAAACAAAATGGCTGACTGCAATGTGGACTTGGAGGTCAACACCTGCATTTCACAGCAGACATTAAACATACAGTGAAGGATTTCTACAGCGAAGGATCTCTAATTCAAAGTGGGTAAAGGGGATATGATAGGATTGACAGGAGACCACATTTTAAACAGTCACATCGGAAAGCATTAAAGATTTCTCTGGGATAAATTAACCGTTGGAAACCTTTGGGATAATGTAAATACACAAGAAAACAAAACATACAACATTGGTCTAGTTAATTTAGACATTTTAATGCAGAAATGTTACATATACCTTTAGGTCTACGTGTTTGAGATCAAACATTTACAATAAATCAATTACCTCTCTAGTTCAAGATACTAGATGTGTAGAAGCAATCACAGAGTTGCATCAGCCCTCAGCTAAACTACACAACTAAAAATCTACTTGACGTTTAATGCAAACTGCTCACCCTTCCTCGCTCCATCTCCTTTGTGGTCATGACAATGACGTGCGTATTCTCCTGATACACCATCTTCCAGAAGTCAGTGACTGTATTCTGTAGGCACCCTTGTGTGGCAATGAAGACTTTGCCCTCCTCCACATGGCGCCCCTCTTCATGCATACTCTGTTTGAATGAAGTGGTTTGAAGATGAAAGAAGACAAGCATCTCATATGAGTGCGTAATGATGCACTAGCTAATGCTGGATTAAATATATAGAAATACATGAACCCTCTGAATTCCAAGTAGTTTCTGGGTGTTTTTTGTTTCTGTCACATTTTTACTCACTGTGGGCTCATTTTTTTTGACTGCAACATAAAATCAAATCCTGCACCTCTGCTGAAACAGCACAACCATAACCACGCCATAATGCCATAAATCAGTTAAAAGTTGAATTTGTGTTTTTACCAAAATTGAAAAACACTGAAACCCACATATACAACATTTTCCAAATTGAAACAGGTGTTAGCGGTACTGGAAGAAAAAAAAAAAAAAAGGCAGCTCTGCCTCCTACAGACATTTCACTACTTACATATTTAATTTGTTTCCATACAGTTTAGCTAAAAAGTCCCTGAATTTTTAGCCACACAACTGTTTATGGCAGCAAACTGTAATGGGTCAGCGATTAGAGTGAGAAGTTCAGAATTGGTAGTATTTTTTTTTTCCTTACAAAATCTGGTTAGTTTTAAACTTAGGCTTTGGTTAAGTTACCCGATGGAATGGGATGTCACAAATGAGTATCACCCAGGGTCATTGGAAAGTTAGTTTCCGTATTTACAGTTATCGCTGATGAATATAATTTTCACACTTTTTAAAAGAGCGATGACTCAGTATCATGTATTGCTGCTATCTTTCGATTAATCACAGTTCCTGATACATTTTCCTGTCTAATGCTGAGCAGACTCACTCTGATATAGTTGGCATTGATGTAGTCTGAACCAGGAACATCTGGATCCATTTCCCTGATTTCAACACGTGTTGTGTCAACTAAAAGCACAAAGTTAAACTTATTAATACACAAAGACAAATCTACAGTTTACTGAGATCACACAACCTAATGAAAGTGATGGACTGTTAGCTATCAGAGCAGTATCTTCATGCTCTGTTAGGCCTCTATGTTGCCTCTCAACTATTTGTGTCATAATTTCCACAGGAAGGTGGAGAGACAGGAAATGGCAGGTTGCTGTGTGACTCACAGGGGAGGATATTCTTGTATCTGTTTTTACTCTTGTTTTCTGGCTTTTGGCCTTCTTTCCGGGGATACAGAAGTTTGCACTCCTGCTGCTGAAGTACCTGAGAGTCAATTGCAAAAGAAAAATGAGAATAGAAGACAATTATTATGATTGTTTTAATTAGAAATAGTTAAAAATTAGAGAAAATCCACTATAATACAACAGCCAGTTCTGAAGACAATAACGTTTGAATATTGCTCTAAAGCATGTAATGGGCCTTTAATGCAGCAGGGGTCACCCTGGAGTGCAACAGAAAAAACTGCATATTTCAGTATTCAGGCCGTACAATGAAGAAAAAGCATTTCACTATGCAGCATGAATCTACAGCTCCTTATCTGTAATGATTAAAGCCTAGTATATGCCACATAAACAAAGCCAGTCAGGCTATTTAATATCCTTGCACTGTTCTCCTGATGTTATTTCCAAATAATACACTATGTGTCTCATCTATGAGAAACATAGATATACACAAGTTTTAATGTTGTGTATATTATGTAGGTAACACACACACTCTAACACAGAATACGCAATAAGAAAAGTAAATTCAGTGAAACAAGGATTATCATCTCAATAAGGATTTCAAACTTGGAGCAGCTAATCCAATAACAAGACAAACCTACACTGTATAAACCTTATATTGGGCCTGTAAATACCACATAACAATTTACTGCCTAATGTGTCCCGGTACAATACAAATGGTTCACATTATTAACCTGTTGTTGCATGAAAATCACATTACAGAAATATGCACAAGTTAAGCTTCAACCAGCATCATTACTGAAAGGTTAAGGCAGCAGAGATGCATTTAGATTTCCCACTGTAGACAAGAAAACAAATAACTGAGGGAAAAAAAACATACACATAAGACTATAGAAATGGATATGAAACAGATAACAACGGAAGTCATTAGTGAACAAAAGACCTACCATATGACATCTAAAATTATATTTATATGACAAATTCATTATATGAGATACTGTATACTCTAAGCTAGAATAATAATAATATAACATAAATCTGTTTTGGAAGGGGTGTGTTATAAAAGGGCTCCTAAAAACATCACCCTTAAAACATTGTCCAGTACCTAAAATTTAATCCAAAGGCAGGTGGCACTCAAAAGAGTCATTCACATGAATCAGTTTCTAAAAGTTTCTTGAAACCTCTCGCTCTGAACTGAAGTCGCATTTAAAAGTTGAACACAGTGCCTTTTAAACAACTGCAACAATATTAACTGAGACATAAATTTCACATCATCATCGATGATGTTTCTTGCAGTGAAGCTACATACCTCAAATTCTTCCCAGAATCCTTGTTTGGGTTTCTCAGAGTTGTCTGCTACTTTGTTGAGCTCTCGTACCCGGTTCTCAATGTTGGCAGCGTTTATCCTTGTGGCATTAAAGGGCTATTGTTGCCACATTGGGACAAGAAGATTAAATTAGTCGACAGAACAAAACAACTTAATCTAAACTGAAAGTAGCATTTTCATGTGGTTTAATATTAATCCTAATATTTCAGCGTTTTCACTAACCTTTAAAGTACTACAAGATTTACCAGATTGGAAGCTTTTGTTTGTAAGATTTCTCTTCCATACCTGTTTGAGGTGCACTACGATGCCACTTTTCTCCACCATGGGGTTCTTCTTGTAGTGATCCACCAGGTCAGCCAGGGTGTCGAATCTCTCCCCACCGCCAACGTCGTACTTGCCGTCCTGCTGAAGACAAATATTGATAATTCAGCTACAGCAAGCGTAGGTCTGAGGAGTTGATCAAATGGAAAGATAAATCATGACCTGCTTAAAAATACATGACTCAAAGGATTAATTTGAGTGGTGAACTCAGGGAGTCTAGGCACTGTATGCCTCCAGGCTCAACACACCTAAGCAATACTTATCAATATAACATTGTTTTTTTTATATATATATATATATATATATATATATATATATATATATATATATATATATATATATATATATATATATATATACACTACCATTCAAAAGTTTGGGGTTTCCACGAAAACTTGCATTTTTATTCATGTGCTAACATAATTGCACAAGTGTTTTCTAATCATCAATTAGCCTTTCAACACCATTAGCTAACACAATGTAGCATTAGAACACAGGATTGATGGTTGCTGGAGATGGACCTCTGTACCCCTATGGAGATATTCCATTACTGATCAGCCGTTTCCAGCTAGAATAGTCATTTCCCACATTAACAATGTCTAGACTGTATGTCTGATTAATTTCACGTTAACATCATTGAAAAAAAATATTCTTTCATTAATAAGGACATTCCTAAGTGACCCCAAAATTTTGAATGGTAGTGTATATACAGGTGGCTTGAAATTAGTTATCTCACCTGATAGCGTATCATAACATGGGTAACCTTGGTCTTGCGGTCCACATTCTCGTGTTTCTCCTCATTGGTGAGAACAGAGAGGACAAAGTCTCCTGGTTTGCTCTGGCTCTCCCGTACCAGGAAGCTGCCAGCTTTGCCTTTGTCTGTGAGCAGTTTCTCTGCATCTCGTCCAGATAGGTGTCCATGGTACCACCTGGAGAAGAGAGAAATTTCATATTATAATAAGGTGTGATTAAAGAAACAGGGTCTAATGGCAAGAATGAAATCAGCTGAATTGTGTTCTTTTTCTCAAAAATACAATTAAAGATGTTAAGAACTATAAATCCTGACCATACATTTGAAAAAAATGTTCTGAACTAGATGATCATTATTGATGCCATGTAGTAATATGCTAATACATTGCACTGATGTTTTTTATTTTATTTATGCCGCAATACAAGGGCTGATCAAAAAATGTGAGATTGTTCAGAGTCACAGAGTCATGATGTCACATGACACCATGCTATCTACCAGTGTTACACATATTTTTGTGAACACTGGGAGGAGCACGTGATTTCTCCATGAACTGCAAACTGAAGCAGAGAAGAAAACATTCTGTGTCAGTGATGAGAAATGGGTCTGCAGCTACCACCAAGAGAAGAAGCAGCAGTTGCAAAGTTGAAAAGCCACTAAAACTAAACAACGTGCATCTGGTGAGGACCACCTGGAGCCTGCTCCTGGTTTTCTTTAACATTCATGAAGTTGTGCATCATAAATTCATCCCTCAGGGCCGGACTCTCGAGGCAGAGTTCTACTGTAATGTCCTGCAGGCTCTGAGGGAGAACATTCAGCGCAAACGACCTCAACTGTGACACAATGGTATATGCGGTGTCCAATGCGCTGTGTGACAACACACAGGTTTTTTGTCCACAACACAATAATCACACATCCTGCTCACCAGATTTGGTTCCTTGTGACTGCTTTCTCTTTCTCAAAATGAAATTCAAGTGGAAGAGTCGCTGTTTTGACATTGTTTAGGACTTTCAGAGCTCATCACAGATGGTGCTTGACATGATTACACAATGGGACTTCCAGCAAGCGTTACTAGAGATGCAGAAGCTCTTGATGCAGTGTATCCCTGCACAAACAGACCACTCTGACAGGGATGTAGGTCAAATTTTAATCAGGTGTGGTGTTTGATTCTTACAGGTACAGTCTGGTAACTTTTTGACCAACCCTCATATTATTACATTTTGCACATTTCATGTCAAAAGAATAATTTCTCATATTTCAAAACACAAATATAAATACTATATCAGTTTGTAAACCAGTGTATTGAATTCTCTTCAATATTAACTCTAACTAATGTTTTGGGTATTATTCAGGGTCAAGACTTTTCACTGTAGACATGCTGTCAGCTGGTTGTGTCTGCAGTATCAAGTTAAGCTTGCAGCTGCAGATATGCTAAAAAGACGACAAATAAAGATGACAAATAAATACACAAGGCAGACAAGACTGGTTTAAACTAATACATATTACAATTTTTAAAATTTATTTCAGACTAGCACTGTTCCTCTTCTTCTACGACCACGATGGAGATTGAGCATCTTGGCTAGATGTTGCAGCAAGGTAGAAAAACTAACAAGACAAGTGAGAAGTTGAGACCAGCTGAGTGGGAGGACTAGTGAAATGTTTCCTATGTCAAGGGAAAAAGTTCTATATTGTATCTTTGGGGTTTAACATAATGCCTATCTATATGTACAATGTGAGCGTAGACTCCTACTCAACAGCGATAGTGTCTCTTATATTGCTGTAGCCTCACTCGATTACTGATGTTCAGATGAAAACCTTGCATGTCTGCATTTTTTTCCTGTGTGGTGAGCAACAACGCGTAGGAAGCTCTGACAAGAGACGCATGTAGAATGGAAAAACCACATAAACCAAAACCATAGATCACAAGGCGTTCTTAGACCTAAATAGAAACTAAGAGACACATGTTGCAATGTGCAGATGTGTGGAAAAGGAGAGGGGACATAACCTGCACAGCATAAAATTATATTACTTTTTTTTTTTTTTTTTTTTGCAAATTATGATACAAAAATGATGATTTACATTTCCTGGAAGCTTCCAGGAAGTGCCTATCAGTAATACATCAGCTGCGCAAGTCTCCCATTTCAAAGAAATTGTGTAGCTGCTTTCCACCTGTGTATACTCTCTGAAGGATGTTATTGTGTGGATACTTGGGGAGCATAGACAGAAACAGCAGCATCACCATCTTAGTTTGTTCAACATGCATTTGGAAATTCACCACTATTTATGTATTTGGGATGTGAGTTACATCTGAATTTAACGTGTGGAAGTGTGCGTGTACAAAACAGTGCATCTCCTCTACATAGTTTGTGTAATCATGCATGTGTACTGGTACATAATTAATGAGTTAATGGCTCATTCTTTCCTATTGCCATTCTATTGAATAGTTTACTAAGTGGTGATGTGGGCGCAGACAGTAATTCAATGCTATGGTCTACAGGCTTTTAGTGGAACTGCATTAAGACAAACTGTATTTACTTTGTTTTAGTTTTCAGGACAACAACTTTGCTGTTCTGGTTCATTTTCAGTACACTCATCAACCTCCTTTCCGGTCATGGCAGGCAGCTGCTTTCAACAGCAAAGAAAGCAACTAGCACTTGAACACAGTGGTGCACTTTGCAGCTAAAGGACCACATATCTTTGTGGAGTCAGTGAAGACAGACAGAGCTGACATGACTTTTACCAATGTTTTTGCTTTTCAAATTTTTCCTTTTTCTATCACAATCCATACAAATGGAGAGTTAAACATCAAAACCATAATTATATAAATTATTTGCCAGATCTGGATTCAGTTGTTCCTCCACTGATTTTTAGTAAAGTTCTTTGCTGAAATCTTTACAGGATAGGTTAAAGATACTGAAATTAGCAGTAAATATAAGACATTTTATGCACAACAAATTGAATTAAGACCATAGCTGCTGTGAAAACACAAGTCGCTCTTAGGTGGTTTAGCTGCTTCTCACTGCAGGATGAGACTTTACAGTCTTACACCCTGAAGCTACTAGAATAATAATACATGTCTGGGGTCAGGAATAAATTTTTATATAGTTGTAATGAGTTTGAATAAATCATGTCAAGCTGACCTCAGATAAGTTTATATGTATATTTGTGTCTGTCTGGTGTTATCCACACAGTGCTGAGCTGTATGTAAATGTTAGCCTGTTAGCAAGTGTGGGTGTTAGTGTGGAAGTTTATCAGCACCTCTCAGAGGTGGGGTCCTTGCAGTTGAGTGGATACTTGAGCTCGATGACATGGCCATTCCTCTCTCGCAGGAGATCCTGTTGTTCGGTGTAATACTGCACCAGCTCGGCCAGCGTGGCGAACTTCTCGCCTCCGTACAGGTCATAGTAGTCGCCTGAGTTCTGAATCTTAATGTGGGTCACCTCATCGTTACGCCTAAGCAGGAAAAAAAGAAAGAAAAAATAAAACACATAGGGAATTCAGTCACCAGATTATTCATCATGCATGTAAACATGATGATGTGGAGGCATTTTCTGTTCTGTTTTTTTTTTCTTTTCACTGGTACCCTGCAGAAATTCAACTGCTAAAACACAAACAGCCACCCACACACATACCCATACAGTACATGTTCACACAAAGAAAATCAAGACTTTTCCACCCACACTCACAGAGCATAAATGTATATACACTACAAACATGTCCAGTCGATTCAAGGCACCTGCTCCCATTTTAAGGCTTTGAACCTCATTTTCTTCCAACCACGTTAAAGCATATACAGATCAGATGACATCATTTCAACTGTCAAGCAATACTCCACATCTTGTTAAATTTAATACAGTAAAGTAAATTTAGAACGATGAATATAATAAAATAATTTACTATTTTTCAATGTGGGGAATTATAAATGAGCCACAAGCTATTACAGGAAAGAAAAATCTACATTGTATTCCATCACAAACAGATTATTTTTCACTTTGTCTTCTATAAACAAAACAGCACAAATCTTCACAACAAGGGATTATCGTTTTTGTAATACTCTGTAGTTTTCATATCTAATGTATTCAGAGTAACATGATTGCAGTACAGTAGAAGAGAAAAGCAGCTAGAATACATTTGGTACCACTTTGCATATTCAAAGTCCTCTGGCTGGTTTGAATAGATGTACATGAATGTGAACACACACTGACACACACACACGATCACATACAGTTCTAATCTATAAAATATCTGCCTGGGAGCAAAGGAAGGAGGGGAGCAGCTAAACAGCTCAATTTCTGAATATATTTTTACAATGCAAATCTCCTTTTCCAGTTTCTATTTTCCTGTGACTTTGTCCAACATTTTTCTTCAGCCGAGATAAACAAAACATTCTGTAAATATATTAAGTATGACAACACACAAACACACGCACAACGGATTTCGGGACCATAGGGGAGTTAGCCAGGCCGTCAATGCTATCTGATCTGCAGGGTGAGATATAACAGCTTCCTTTCTTTCTCAAACTGATTATCAGCTAATGGTCATATCAAATGACACAAATCCTATTTTCCTCCATCACTTTTCTTGTTGTTCTAATTAATTTCACATTCCTTTTTTCGTTCTTTCTTTCCATCCTCCCACTCAGGATACTGTCAATCCTCTCCTCCATTCTTGCATTTATCTGCCCCATACTCCATCTCTCTCTCTCTCGCCCTCCATCCCCCCCTTTCTCAGCATTTCCTGGTAATTGCTTTATGGCTCTATTAGTGGCTGTTGGCCGGCTGCCACAGGTCTATGGCCCCGTTACAAGCCCCTCCTCAACTCTCAGGCCAAAGCCCCTCTTTCTCTCTGAGTTTAACACCATTAACTCTGGAATGAGCCAAACACATCCTATTAGATTTTCATTCACTTCCCTACTCTCCCACTTTGAGATATTGATAACCTTTATTACATATTGGGTTTATTACAACATGGCAGTCTTCTTTACAGTTCAAATGCAGGCAGGAAGGACAGCATTACTGCTGTCAATTCCAATACAGGACAGACTACTTAATACGATTTTCTGTGTTTTGTGAAAAAGAGTAAATTGACGACTGTATCTAGATGCCATTGTCGATATATGACTCTTGAGTGATAACTGAAACAGTCATTCGTTGATATAATGAATAATTTATTAGGGGTACCATGGCAAGTCACAGCGACACATCCCAATATATTAAAAACGAAAATTCAGAATGATGCTCGTTGAGCCAGCAACAGTCAGCACAACAGCTGTGTGTTCGACTGGCGAGTGGGTGCCAAAGTTTTTGTCCATTCTGTACCCTCGATGTGCCAGGCACAGTTGCTCACGTACAGGTGTACTCATAAATAAAATCATGGCCTAACAAACTTCAATATCACCGATTCTTAATGTAAACTAGTGTTACTGCTGCCGCTGAAGAACATATATACAAATACATACAAATTTGACTTGGTGTCTGGAAAACTGGATCTGTAGTTTGTCATTTAACTGTGTCATTGTGAAGCAACCAGTTTGCTTCGCCATTTGTCAAAATGCACATACACCTGTCTGTGGCTATTCTGTGCACTGAAGCTCACATTGTCTGTGGCACACTATTTTTTTTTAATCAGTCTTCATCCCGTGTTGTATGATTTAAAGAACATCCAACATATTCCATTGTGGTGGCAGCAGCTGGTTCGGCGTTGGTTTGTCTGTCTGTCTTGTTTGTTTGCAATATTACTCAATAACGGATTGACGGACTTGGATGAAATTTTCAGGGAAGGTCAGAAATGACACAAGGACCAAGTGATTAGATTTTGGCAGTGATGCGGTCTATAGTCTGGATCCACAATTCTTTTTTAAAGATTTCAGCTGTCGGAAATGATACAGTGACTGAGCAGCCTTGGCGGAGTACTGCGCTCTCCGAATGCGTTTCTAGTTACGTAATCTTTTCAGCAAGTTCTGGGTCAACCCCAGGGTCTCCTTTCAGTTAGGTGTGCCCAAAAACCTCTAAAAGAAGGTGACAAGAAGGCATCCCAATCAGATGCCCAACCCACCCCAGCTGGCTTATTCTGATGTGGAAAAGCAGCACCTCTACCTTGGGAGTTTCTCAGTCTGTCTCTCAGGTCCAGACACCTTACCAAGGAAACCTTTTCAGATACTTGTATCCCTGATCTCATTCTTTCAGTGATCACACAGATTTCATGACAATGACCACTTTCCTATCTGTTGTAGATTCTAAGATACCCCCAACCCAGAGGGAACATTCCAGCGGTTTCTGGAAGAGAACCATGGCCTCAGACTTAGAGGTGCTGACTCTCATCACAGCTGCTTCACACTCAGCTGCAAAGTGAGTTCTGAAGGTCAAAAAAGTGCAAAAAGCAGAAACGCCTCTTTGAGGTTCCCAAACTGGAGACTATCCTCACCCCAGCAGTGACTTGGGATCCTGTCCATGAATATCATGGTCACATGTTAATGCTGATGCATGGGTTTGACCTTTAGAGCATGTGCTGTCAGTTAGCTCCTCTGATACATTGTGCCATTTACAGTGATTATGTTTTCATCATGACAGGAAGAAAACTACAGTGTAAATACACTATATTCTTGGGATATGCATTGAAATTCAGGCCTGTCAGTACCAATGTATTTAATTTCACACTGAAATGCCATCCTACTTTAGTGGAAAAACAAATGCAGCAAATACAAGCAGTTGTGTCCTTGGTCATGCTATGAACTAGTTTGCATCGACAGGACCAATTGAGCACAAGCACAAAAAGTCACATAGTCCTTCACAGCACCTGTCTGTCTGATCTCAGCATTGTTATTTTGCTGCTGCTTAACAGCCATAGCAGCAAACAGATTACATCTGTGTGCAGTAATATGTGTCAAAAATGATCAAGATTCTGGCCAAACCACAGCAAAATACTGAATTTTAGAAGTAAACAGTATTCACATCAATGTGGCTAAACTAACAAATACACTGACAAGAAGGACACAAACCTGGACAACTGAGAAATATATTGCTCAAACATATTTATGAGTATACAAACCTCAGAATCTATAAATTATTGCTTGCTTGGCCCTGAGGTTAAACCAAGCAAAAATGTTTTTTACTTAGTACAACCTGAGAAAGCCCTCATACTGTCCTATAAGGGATGGCTGAGTGGTGGAGGAAACACACATGGAGGCAGGAATAATCAGATTCATTTACACTGTTCACCACACAAAACACAGAGAGTTTGGGCTGGCTGTAAACGATCTTTAAAAAACTAGACAAAAATTTGAGCAAAACAACATAAGAAAAACAAATAAATCTAAGTGTTTTGCTGTGGGCAGCAAGACACCTCAGCCTCTGCCTTAGGGGCAACTCTGCCATCCTCATTCACCTAAAGGCAGTCCTACAAGAGCAAGCCATG
The DNA here is from genome assembly GCF_022539595.1 of Amphiprion ocellaris. Lineage (NCBI taxonomy): Eukaryota > Metazoa > Chordata > Actinopteri > Pomacentridae > Amphiprion > Amphiprion ocellaris. The sequence continues at coordinate 12,591,171 of NC_072773.1, read as the reverse complement.
TATGTATAATATCAACTAAGCCATGCATGTTCATGTTTCCATCCATTCATTATCTATACACCCGTTAATCCTCATTATGGTCACAGGGGGGCTGGAGTCAATCCCAACTGACTTATGGTGAAGGCAGGGGACACCCTGAACAGGTCACCAGTCTATCACAGGGCTACATATAGAGACAAATAATCACACTCGCATTCACACCTACGGAGCATTTAAAGTTATGTTAATATTTGTATGAGAAAATAATCTGAACTAATTCTAGTTATTTCAGAAACTTAAACAATACAGATTGTTCAGGGTGTGTAAAGATTATCCTTTGAAAACAGAGCAAATCTCCCCTCTGTTCTCTGTCCAACATGGTACAATCAGGCACCCCATACTATGGAGACTTCTGAAATATTCTTGGTTTTTTTAACTTGGTGACACACAGTCGTATCATTTAGATAGCAAAAACTGGCAAATAAATGGAATTTACCTGAATATATTAGTCTGAAAGTGTAGGTCCTACGTGTAGTTTTTTCTTTAGCGCAGAAATGACGACGGTATGGATGGTGAAGAAAATATCCCAACATTCTTGCATGCTAAAACCATATGTTTCATTGTGCTCCAGTTCTAATTTAGCCATACACCCATCAGCCACAAAATTTAAACGCTGACAGGTCAAGTGTGTCACATTGATCATCTTGTTACAATACTTGGAAAACTTGGTTCCCGGCATTCATGTAGATGTTGTTTTGACACGTACCACCACCAGACCAAGCACAGCCCCCATGGCAGCGGTTTCTCCCAGGAGGACAATGCACTTGACCACACCACGGAAACTGTTCAGGGACAGCTCGATGAACATGACAAAGAGTCCAAAGTGTTAACCCAACCACCAGTGATCCCCTTAGTTTCAATCCCAAGCAATCACAGGACACCACCACAGGTCCTGTGTTAAGTCAGAGCTGTGCCGGCAGCAGAGAGAGACTTGCACGATACTTGGCAGGTGATGTCAATATTGTGAGCAATCAGTATACAGCTTAGGCCCACACAATGCTACAGAGAATGGTGCAGAATAATGGAATAATGGAACCTACTCTCTAGAGGACACAGTTGCACCTGTTGATTAAGTTTTGACCTCTATTTTAATTTCCTCTTTGCATCTTTGCTGACAGATACACTTGGATTTTAACCTAAACCCAAAGGATGCACCTTTAAAACTGATGTAAAACTTTAGATGATCGATCAGCATGTAAAGCTGCACAGTGGCTTGGTGGTTAGCACTTTCGCATCGCAGCTGGAAGATCCCCGGTTTGCATCCCTTCCTTTCTGCATGGAGTTTGCATGCACTCTCTGTTGGGTTTTCTCTGGGTTCTCCAGCTTCCTCCCACAGTCCAGAAACATGCTGAGGTTAACTGGTGATTCCAAATTGTCCGTAGGTGTGAATGTGAGTGTGATTGTTTGTCTCCATCTGTAGCACCATGATAGACTGGTGACCTGTCCAGGGTGTCCCCTGTCTTCACCCTAAGTCAGCTGGAATAGGCTCCAGCCTCCCCGCGACCCTAATGAAGATTAAGCGGTGTATAGATGTTGGCTGGATGGAGATTAGCATCTTCTGAGAGACAATACTTTCATTTATAACTGTATAACTACTGGATGTAGTTTAGATATTTAGCTACTACAAACACAGTAAAGATTCACAGTCTGACATGCACAATGATAACTATAAATACTCTGGCTTTGGTGGAAACACAACTCAGCAAATGCAGGCTAGCATTATATAATACAGAGAGTGGGAGAAAATCCATTTGCTCTCTGTGGTACTTTGCCCTGCAAAATTCTCTCTTAAGATTGCCCTTAAATTCCTCTTGGAGTCTTTAAAGTGTATAAAGAGCATGAAAAATGATGGAGAAAACTTGACCAGACTGCTCTGCTCCCAGAGTTACACTTGTATATAAATTATGGCCAGACTTTTTCTGGGTCAAACTTTCTTTTTCTCCCACTTTGAGTTTATGAAACTCTGAATTGATTACATTTTCAAAATCCTCAAAAAGCTCTCATTAGTGTTTTAGACTTCAGAGCAGCAGCTCTGTCTAACCCCTCCTTCTTCTGTTCTCCTCGTGGACCAGAGATGAAGGGCCGTGGTGGAGATAAGAGAAGGAGATGCATGGAGCAGAAGATAAGAGAGAGCGAAAGGGGCAATGGACTCCCCTAGCATCCATTACAATCTGAACATTTACAGTAACTGTCGAGAATTTTGGTCATTAGCAATAATGGCCATTCCAAGCAGCTATATTCTGTTTACTTACTTTGGTCAGAAGAGAATTAGGGCTCAACGATGTAGCTGAAAAATCAGCATGAGAAAATGTTTGTGATTTTGATTTAAAAAAATTTAATAATTATATATACACACACACACACACACACACACACACACACCCACACACACACACACACCCACACACACCCACACACACACACACACACACACACACCCACACCCACACACACACACACACACACACACACACACACACACACACACACACACACACACACACACACACATTTTTATAAAGACCAGCAGGAAAGGGAAAAGTGGTTAGAAGCTCCACATATGTTTCTGTTGTCGGTTTTCATGGAGGTTTAAGTGAAACTCTGGAACACTCTATTATACTGAATTAATGAAGGTTCTATTGTCGATACATATCATTATCATTTTATCATCCAGCCCAACTGAGAAACATGTAAACATCACATCTATAAAAAAGGTGCAAAGCACAATCAATAGAGCTGTAAGAATTCTCTTACTTCATGTATTATTTAGGGAATTACTTTACAACTTCCACAGGGGCATTTATTTCATCCTTTTTTACAGCAAAACCAAAACAATGGCTATAACAGGTACTATGTCAATACCTGTATTTACGTGATCTTAGATTTAGTAGCAACGTTTTGCCAACACAAAGGTGTGATTGACAGCTAGCAGTAAAATAAAGAGCTGAAAGCCATGTGGGCTGCACAGTGGCTTGGTGGTTAGCACTTTCACCTCGCAGCTAGGTTTGTGTCCCCGCCTTCCTGGGATCTTTCTGCATGGAGTTTGCATGTTCTCCCTGTGCATGCGTGGGTTTTATCCAGGTTCTCTGGCTTCCTCAGACAGTCAGAAAACATGCTGAGGTCCACTGGTAATTCTAAATTGTCCGTAGGTGTGAATGCGAGTGTGATTGCTGCCCCAATGAAGATTAAGCAGTGTATAGATAATAGATGGATGAAAACCATGTTGAAGGAATCAGCAGCCAGAGAAAGTAAACCTTATGACATCGGTATATACTAAAGCAACATTCAACAGAAGCACAAGTAGACAGAGATCCTGAAGTTGGTAAATTGGCAGTCTGGCAAGAGGAAGGTTGTGTTTTTCGTTGTTAGCTTTCTAGACTGTCTTTAATGTGAATTCTGTTTGATCCTCCGTGCTCTCACTTCAAAGTGACCTACCTTTCGTAGCAGGTGGTGAAGATCTGCACACTGACCACTTGACCTCAGCGTGTGTTTGCGTGTTTGAATCTGTCAAGACCACAAGCTGTGGCTACAACTCACTCCACCAACCTTCCGATGGTGTGTGAGATTAACGACACCCTGCGCCACAGACACAAACCACAGGCAGCGAAGGTCAAACCCTGAACAGGTCTCTCACTCTTTGACATCATTTAAAAGATACCACCGCTTTAACAACCCTGCTTCCTTTCATCTTTCTTGCTCCGTTTCATTCTTCGTCTCTCTCACATACTCAGGCCTGTCCATGCCCATGTCACCATGCCAGCTACAGTTACAGTCACAGTCTGGGCTTTCTTCCAGGAGCTTAGCCAACTAATGTATCTCTTAAAAGCCTCCGTTGCCAAGGAAGAGTCACTCTTTAAACTCTCTCTCCCTCTATCTAAGCTTGTTTCCTGCTCTATGTAATCACCACAGCATGTAGTGCTGAGTCTACTTACCAGAAATTTCACACCTCACACCAGGGCCCTTAATTAAAGAAATTAAAAGAAATATGAAGAAATTAAGCGTGACTGATGAGTTTTCAAGTGTGTTACACTTGACTGTGCTTGTTCAACTCACTTCAGCTCCACCCTGCTGACCAAAATTAAGATTTTATAGCTATTTTTTGCCCGAGTGTTTCAAAATCACACATTCCAAATGTGTTATCTGATATGTTAATAGAAACACTCACAAAACAACTTCTGTTTAACTGCCATCTTTTAACCTGCACACAAAATGTTGCGTCACTTGCTTGACCTATAGGGAGGAATGTCAGAGTGGCAAACTTTTTACTTTTGTGAAACCAGCACAGCCACTCTATTATTATTATTCTAAGACTGAAAATCGATTAGATCCATGGTCGCAGAATTTTTTAAGGGTATTGAGCGCCTGATGTTTGCAGTCCTGAGTTTTGTTTCAGTGTATTTTCTGTTCCTCTGGGTATTTAGGCCTAGTTATGCCTAAGCATAGCTGATAACCTTTAAATCAGTGCCAATTTGATCACTAGCAAAGTATCTAAAATGTAAATGCCATGATGGTCACTTTCCCAAAACAGCTAAATGCTTCTATCTTCACCCAGTCAGCCTCTCAAAATAACAGCAACAGAGTTTAGTTTGTTCTCAGTTTTAAAGCAGCAAGAATAGTGGTGTTAAAAAGCGGAGCTTCTGGTGAACAACATAATTTAAATAAAAAGGAAGCAAGTGAGTGTAGGCAAGGTTACCTGACAGAGAGGGTGAAATCCCCTGGATTACTCTTGCTCGGTCGGGCCAGAAAACTGCCGTGGACGCCCCGGGTCAACAGAAGCTGCTCTGCCTCGATTCCGGTTATGTTGGGGTGGAACCACCTAAACATTTGCCAACAAGATAAAGAGGGAATCAAAGAGAAGTCAGTTACACACCCATATGTGTGTATATACAACTGACATAGATGATCTTGCCTTAAGAATGTGACAAAGTCTATTTTAGTCCAAGATGTCCATTTTGTAGTCTCGCTGTCTATGATGGGCCTGCAGTGTTTTATCTTTCTATTGATGTGCAGATTAGTAAAGAGTATTTTGACATATTTCAAACAGAACAAACAGTCATGATAGACAAAACGTGGGATCATAAATTCTCACAACAAAAAGTGCTGTACAGTCAGTGTTTGGACCGCAACACTGGTTTTGTACTCCAGAGAACGACTGACTAGTTGTAATGTTTGACAGTATTTCAGCCACAGTGATCTGGCCTTTGCTGATCAGTCATTTATTGTCAGCCATGAAAAGTTTCAGTTTGCAACTTGAGCACAGATGAATTGTTGTTTCACAAAGAAGGCTGACCTTTAATGCTTATCTACATTACGTGACTAATGGTCATAAAGGGCATGTAGATTCCACTACACTGACGGTCTGTGTCACAGTTGATGTGACGTTTGTTCATGCACTCAATCAGTACTTTCTGCATATGAACATTAACTCTAACCCCTTTCTTTCTAAGAGACCAATGATATATTTTCCAGTTCCAGTATACCTACATATCACAATTTACCAAAAATTCATGAATCATTGAATCACATTCAAATCAGCATGTTTACTTATATCAGCTGACACTTCAGGGTAACATTGCATCAACAGATAAATCGAAAGCTTAAAAAGCAATTGAGCATGGACTGTGTCACACAACAGTAGCCTAACATTATTTCAAAATTGATTTGTTTGAAAAAGGCAAGCAAAGGGCTTAACGGGGAGTAATTATAACTGCTAAAAGTTGTATGCCATCACATTTATTCTTTTATTCATTCACATACGTTATGGTGTAATCATGACTACGGTGGTATGTTAGTGTGCTTTTTTCCTCCCAATTAAAAACCCACATTTTTTTCTTTATGAATCACTAAACGCATACAAACTGTATGTCCTGTTCTGGTTTAAAAGGGAAGGACACCAAAGTTTACAGTACTGCAAAGCCAAAGCTAATAATTACATGTTACTTCCCCAGTTGCTAAACACTGCAGGCAAATATTTATCCCATCCACTTCTAAGGTATGTTGACCAATTATCCAGCTTGTGCACCCTTACTGGATTGTCTGACACTGTGACCTGTCCAGTCCACTCCACAACTTATCAATTATTCATTTTTCACAAACGCCAGACATACACCAAGTGTCTGTACACAGTGGCACTTGCAGTAACAGGCTGTAATGTTGAGCAGAAACTATAAGACTACATTAGTCTGTCTGGTTACTGTGTGGTTTTACAGCTCATGTTTAAGCAGGGCTCAATAGTTTTTTTTTCGGCAGCGTCTTCGTCATGTCAAGAAACCGCTTCTTAGATAAACACTTCCCATGCCGCTGGAATGGTGACAAAATAAAAGCCCACAACATTAAAAATACGTCTTCAAAATAAGAGCACGGAGGGAATGGTTACTTTAACAGTAGCAAAACAAAGGCTTGCCAAAGTGATGAACTGATCAACAGACCGTTATAAGAGTAATTTACACGCAATTCGGTATAAATACATAACATGCACATGCATAACACATGGCTGTGCTCAGCGCAAGGTAATTTTTATTAAAGATTTCATCTGTCGGAAATGATGCCTCAACTGAGCAGCCTTGGCGGAGCACTGCGGTCTCTGAGTGCTTTTCTAGTTTTTTTTATTTATTAGCCTGATGGCAGAGACCAAGGACTCCACTGGAAACTAATGATACAGTGCAATCACAATTCTTTTTCTGCAAAACACAGAAAAAGAAAATGAAATTTAGTAGAAAATAAGTTTTTCAATTTTTGATCAAAAATTTTATTTTGAAGCAACAGACAAAACCTGAACAATTAAAATTAAACTGAAAGACAAATATACACTTTTGAAGTAGTTGGAAAATAATGGATGATGAAAGTTTTAATCCCATTTTCATTTGGTGGTGCGAACAGAACAATGAACTGCAAAACCTTTCACAGACCTTTTCAGAACCTCAAATTTGACAATTTGCTGCTTTTCAGTTTTACATTGGAAACATACTACTTTGGGTTTTTTGTATTTTTAGATTGTAGAAATGTGTAATTTGAACATTTTACAAATCAGTGTTATGAATCCAGGAATTAAAAAAGAATTTCACAGAGGCATCACAGAGGCATTTTAAAGACAGCTCTCTGGATTTAAGCCAGCTAGAAGCTGGGAAGTATTCTGCTAGTTGGAAATCAGTGATGTGTGTCAACTGTCTTTGACTACAGTGCAGATATGAACATGTGTTGACAAATCTGGCTCTAGCAGACCATCTTAGACTGTTATATCATCAAACTATGATAGTCAATGATTTGCGCAAGCTAACAAACTCATTCATTTTTAAATCTCTACTCAAGATTGCATATCTTTATACAGAAATGGAAAATGCAAAGTGTAATAATAAATGACTATTACTGTGTATGTGTTGAAATACTGATCAGTTACAGTATAGCCCAGACATTTAGGTACACTATGAAAGGTTGTAGACGATTCATTTGTTGAAAACCTTGTGCTTTTTGCTCCCTACCAGCACAGTGAGAATCTGCTGCAATTTACAAACATAAACTTAGGGCTACAAGGTGTTGGAAAAAATTATATTGTAATATCTTGTTTTCTGGGGTATATATTGTGATATGAAAAAAATAAAGGATTTTTTACCAGATGACTTAAACAACTCTATTAGAAAAGAATGACTTTTTCTTTGAAAGAAATGCTGAAACCTTTCTCATATGGTGTAACACTGGTAAAAGGCATCCAGAATAGTTCTATAGCTTGATATATATATATATATATATATATATATATATATATATATATATATATATATATATATATATATATATATATATATATATGAAATATATATATATGTGTGTGTGTGTGTGTATATATATATATATATATACACACACACACATATGTATATATATTTCTTGTGTGTTTTTCAATTTTTATTATTATTATTGTTTCGGTCTGGAACAGGTACTCATTGCATTTCACTGTGCATTATACTATGTATATTTGTGATTGTGATAAGTAAAGGTCTTGAATCTTGAATCATCCATGTATTACAATAATGCTTGATTAGAGATTTTGACAAGGAAAGTGCTTGTAAATGTGAATCATCAAGATCATAAAAACAAACTTTTCTGACTGACATATAGACCAAATGACTCATGGAAATCACACATTCTAAATCGTAGCCACCGACCACCGCCATCGACAGTTTTCAAGAGCTTATTACTGATTGATAGAACCCAGTGGAGAGTAGGCGGCGTGTGACACAAGAGTGCCTTGTTGAAGCTCATGCTGAGAAGATAATATCTGAAAGCTTTAACAGTGGGTGAGCATTGAGGCGTTTCTGTTTTTGTACACTGTATGACACAAACCCATGACAGTAAGATAAAAATAAGACCCATGTGTCAGCTCAGCAGATCTTGTGTCACCTCAGAACAGCAAATACACATCAGAACACTTCTGTGGTCACTGCTGTTTTCAAAGGTCTGAATATCAGCTCATGTTATGTGACAAACAACTTTAATATATTTCTTCAGTGACTCACAAAAGTACATAAACATAATCACTCTGTGTAACATGGATATTTAAGCCTGACATTGCTATTGTCAGCTGCTTCTGTTTTTCAGAGCGACAATTCAGATTGAATAAAGCGAGAGTGACATTTTGTAAAACTAAATCTAAAAAGTTTGGAATTGCTTTTTGGGAGCTAAATGTAAATGTCAGACATGCATGGTTTTAGAAATGAGGCAACTGTCACTATTTTGCATTCAGCAGATGAATCAAAGTGACGCTAACAGCTTGTCAATCACAAAGCAGCCTGACCTGTTTTGACTTTGACAGAGAGGAAACATGAGAGGAGTGAAAGGAGAGACAGGTGGAGTGAGAAGAGACACCACAGGAGAATCAGGAATGATGCCAAATGTGTGACAGAAGCTGTGTGAAAACTTTGGTTTGCAGAGCAAGGGAATGTGAAATGAGAAAATATCAACAAACCAACAACTTTGTGGTCACTGAGGATGCTCTGCTGTTGGATGTAACCCAAAGGACTAATCCAGTATAACAACAAATTGTAATATTTATTTGATAGAAAGATTAATTCCGTAGCAGTCCTGTCTGAGAGATCAAAGACTCTGTGATGACAAAAATGAGACTGAGGCAAAGCCCTGGACTGGAGCTGACAACAAACACACCCCCACCAGCCGAGACATCTGACCCAGACTGCACCTGACCCCCCCTCAACCTCACCAGAGGGCAAAACCGAGCAGCTGCACTTTCTCTCATTCCACGAGCCAAGGGAGCAGATTATAGGAGGAACTTTACAAATGATAAACTGTCAGCGATTACAAGGGGATTAGTCATAAATATATGGAAGCACAAAGGGTGAATTGAACAAGGCCATCGCTGTGACATTAAAAATATCTTTGAAAGTGTCATTGGGATATTATGTTTGAGCATTTTGAGCTTTGAGCATTTGGAGAAAAACAGGAAATGATTCAACATGAAAAGAGTGATAAATGTAATATCTATAGCACTCGAAGTGAAGCCACAGCAGATACTAGGCATGTCCACATGCAGCACAGTATCCTGTCCCGAAGCAGTGAAAAAATATACTACTGACATGACATCAGAACAGACACCATTCATCAACAATATAATAACAAGAAAAGCAGTCAGAGAGCACAGTACTCCACCAAGGCTGCTGAGTTGTTGTATGATTTCTGATGTATCAAATCTTTAAAACATTCGTAGGGCGCAGCAGTCGATTTGTAGTAGGATCGCAGTCATGTAATCATCATCATCATCAGGCAGCTGACGTAGTGTTCACTTGTAGTCAAAGTTACAGTGATGCTGCGCAATGATGCAGAAATCTTTAACAAATCTGTGGATCCAGACTATAATTTGCATCACTGACAAAATCTAATCACTTGGTCCTTGTGTCATTTCTGACCTTCCCTGAAAATCTCCTCCAAATCCGTTAGTCGGTTTTTGAGTAAAGTTGCGAACAGACAAACACACAGACAAATGAATGCTGATCGTCACATAGCTTCGCCACATTCCTTGGCGGAGTAACAATGTTCTCTTTAAATTACAGTCATTTTTTTAAATATGCAAAATATATTCTAAATAATTCTTTCATAGCAGCTGTCTGCAGTTGGTTTTTGCTCACATTTTATCACTGTGGTTAATTTTTCACTGCAAAATAAAGTCCTATAGCTCTATGGAAACAGCACAGCCATAGACAGAAGGGGGGCCAAAAATGGCTTTAGTCAAGCAAAACAAACTTATAGTGTCACAAATCATAAAAAAGCATTAAATGAAAGCTGAATTTCATTGAATATTTATTTTATAAAATTTGGGGGAAAAAAGTAGAATCCACATGTACAACATTTTGTGCAACAAGTGTCCAAACTATAAAGAAAATCCATCCATCCATCCATCCATTATCTGTACACCGCTTAATCCATATTAAGGTTGCTTATGGGTTGGAGTCTATCTCAGCTGACTTAGGATGAAGACAGGAGACACCCTGGACAGGTCACCAGTCTATCAAACGGCTACACATAGAGACTAACAATCACACTCACATTCACATCTATGGACAATTTAGAATCACCAATTAACCTCAGAAAATGTTTGGACTGTGGGAGGAAGCCTGACAACTGGAGAATAATTTCCAAATGCTTCATGTTTTGCATCTCAAAATGACCAATAGATCAATTTTTATTTAAAGTTCAATAGCAAATAACTATTGTAGCACCATTATAATTAAAATGAGAAACTCCATGTGCTAAAAACTGAAGCCAGACTGATGTCATCATCATGAGTTTCAAACAGTAATGACACCAATATACAGTACAGTGAAAATGTTTTTGGGCACCAAAATAAGTTGGAAACGATGCTTTCAAAAATAATACCATACATAGTTTATATAATTATTAATTAACATCTCATAAAGTGCAGTAAACAGAGAAAAAATTAACCTGAACTAATATTTGTCTTACTGTCTAAACTCCGTTTGATACACTTTTTTTACTTTTTCCATGCTACCTGGCAGGCAGGTTGCGCCAGCATTTTGGACAACTTGTCACAGCTGTTGGCTGGATTCAGCTGTGTCAGTGTGTTCTGTCTCTTCATGCAATCCCAGACTGACTCAAGAGCAGAGGGAAGAACCACAGAGCAGGATTAAAGGGCTAGCGGGGTGTGCTGAGCAAAAAGTCGAGAGATTTTAATGTAACAAAAGTACCTGTTTTAAACTGATAGACCATCATGGGCACTTATGCTGCAAACCTCATCTGCAATAAAATTAACAGATGCCTCAAGGTGTCATGATCCTGCTTAATGTACAAGAATTTAGACATTTACAGTGTCGAAAACCTTTGCATAGTACAGTATATTTGGTGACATTTCATTACATATAGCATGAATATGTACACTACCGGTCAAAAGTTTTGGGTCACCCACACAATTTGATGTTTTCCATGAAAACTCACACTTTTATTCATGTGCTAATATAACTGCACAAAGGTTTTCTAATCATCAGTTAGCCTTTCAACACCATTAGCTAACACAATGTAGCATTAGAACACAGGAGTGATGGTTGCTGGAAATGTTCCTCTGTACCTCTATGGAGATATTCCATTAAAAATCAGCCGTTTCCAGCTAGAATAGTCATTTACCACATTAACAATGTCTAGACTGTATTTCTGATTAATTTAATGTTATCTTCACTGAAGAAAAATGCTTTTCTTTCAAAAATAAGGACATTTCTAAGTGACCCCAAATTTTTGAACAGTAGTGTATAATTAGGATAAAGAGCTCTTTAATTTGTTCTTAAGAAATGAGCCTTTATCAGATGACTTACAGTAGGCTGAGATACCATTACCACATCACTAGCAAGAAGTTATTAACTACAGCCACTGTCATGTAAATTAATGGATGTTGCTTTACAGTACAAGGTATTTCTAATACTGCACTATGTGATGAAGAAGCTGTATCTTTGACATGCGTTCTTCAATTTATTTGACATGTATTTTCCTGCAACTGGAACTAGTCAGTGTATTCAGGTTTCTGGACTGAGGAGCCACTGACAGGTCATGGGTGTCAGCTGGTAGACAGATTACTTGTGGTATTGTTTTTAATCCTACACAGATTCATACAGAAAAATAATAACAGAGGGACAAAAATGCCGTATGTCACTAATCCATTTCTAATCCCTCATCACAGTGCCGCTGTCACTCGTCAAAACTCTCAAAACAATGTAGATGGGCTGGAAGCAGAGGCAAATACTGGATCAATGCCTCAGCACACAACAGGAGCAACTATTACACAACCCTGTCAGGTTTACAGAGAGCTGGGAAGAGAGAAAGGACAGAAATATTGTTTTTATATACACACTTCTACACAACCAGGTCTCCACATGCTCTTTCATTTGTCATCCATCAGCGCTGGGTTCAGTGAATCAAACTAAGAAAACTACAGCACAATGAGAGGCGTTATTGAGAGAGGATGTGTTAAAGAAGTGTCAGGCTGGTCCAAAAGGAGAAAATAAAGTCAAGTTGAATGGGATTGATTCTGCCCTACCTCACCATTGTGGTGGAAGCAGCCCCGTGCTTCAGCAGCGTCAGACCTTAGTAATCCAGCACTGGCCACTGTTACACAAGGGAGGGAGCGGGGAGATATAGAGGAGAGGGGAGGGTGGTGGAGGGTGCTTGTAAAAGTGTTACTGGGTTAGACAGAGTGAGACGAGACAGAGAGAAATGACAGAAGTGGAGGGGGTGCTTTGTAAGAGTGTTAGAGAGAGCGGGAGCGAGGGGGCGGGGGCCTTTTAATCTGGGATTTGGATGAGCGTGAGCAGGCCTGATAGCAGCACCCGTCAGTGCTATCAGCCTTCCCCCCGCCTTCCCCTCTTTCCCACCTCAGACGAATGTGACAGCCGCTGGCAGACCGGACCAGCTCCCCCCCTGCCATCCTCCCTCAGCCTCACCTTCCCTCCTCATCCATAGCCCGAGAGGTCAGGGGCTCTCCAGTGTCTCCAAAGCCCTCTCTGTGATCCTAAAGCTAACAGAGCCTTCTCTGGCTGTCAACCACACCATGGCAGGCCAGAACAGGGAGCCAGGTCTCGGACAACTACAAGGTCCTTGCTATCTTGTCGGAGGCTAAATACAACAGCTGTGGTGCCTGTGCCTGGAGATTACATGTGGCGTAGTTACACCGGATCATAGTTAGCCCTCGCCAAGCTAAACCCTCCAATCCAGCCAATTCAGCAGTATGCCATTAGGCTATTAATTTTGCAAGAGTTGGTTAGGGAGCTTTGCAAATGAGTTAGAAAATAAATGCACTGAGGAAAAGCCTGGCAGAAATTCATTGTAGTTCAGCTCCCAATTATCTAACAGTGCCCTTCCAATTTTACACCTATCAAAGAACATATTGTTTGATTTCATCCACTTTGAATTTTAAGGTAAATGTGATCCATATTCTATTTTTATTCCTGTCCTCGTCAATGTCTGTTTATTAATCTGTACAGAACTGGATAACAAAGTTTCTTCATTATTTGTATTCACATTACTTAACAAGAAAAGCACTCGGAAAGCGCAGTACTCCGCCAAGGCTGCTCAGCTGATGTATAATTTCCGACAGATAAGTCCGCAGTGGTCGATTTGTAGTCAGATCGCAATCATGTGATCATCAGCAGGCAGCTGACAGTGTTCACTTGTTGTCATAGTTACAGTGCCGCTGTGTCGCTATCTCGCAATGATACAGAAATCTTTAACAGATCTGTGGATCCAGACTAATAAGCAGCATCACTGCCAAAATGTAATCACTTGTTCCTTGTGTCATTTCTGACCTTCCCTGAAAATTTCATTCTGAATAACAAACCCAAAAGCCAGCAGTCACACTAGAGACTTTCCATGGTTGCAATGATCTTCGTAAAGACAAATTCAAATTGCAACCTGATGACAATTGTAAAAAGTCAGAGGAACACCAAAGCTACTGTGGCTCATTCAGAGCAGAGTGTGCATATCTGCCCCACGTTTCATGGAAATCCATTCAACAGCAGTTAGCTTCATGGCAGCAGTTGAATGACACCAAAGGGAATCACAACAGTCATTAAAATTCGTTCTATGGGGATTACAAAAGTACGTGCAAAAATTCATAACAAACCTTTCCGTAGTTTCAGTTTGACTGGTGAACAGACTGACTAAATTGCCATTCCCAACACCGTGCCGCCGTGGTAACAAATAAGAATTTCTGAATATTAATTACATTGCCTTAAGCTGTGTTTGTACTTAATACATAATATTAAAATAACAGTAATTCCAACAACAGGACAACCGTTTGCAAAGCACAACAACAACAACAAAAAGCAAAGAACAAAATTGTTTAAGTCCCTTAAAACTGGCACAGTTTGAATTAGTTTTTACAACAACTTTGCAAAGCTTCTTGTGGTCATCACTAAGCACAGATGTTGCTGTATAATTCTTGCTGACTGCATCAACAAGTCAAGGAAATGGACTTTTCCTAATATTTGCATTCTACTTAGGTGGGCTAGACTGATGTTTTTTACATTACGGAAAACAGGCATCGCTTTGGCTTATAACTTTTAACAATTGAATTCAAAAGAATAAAGCAATGGAACATTTTGAAATCACATAAATTACTGAAATTAAACATTTCTCTTTCCTCACTGCTGTCTGCTATAAAGCAATGTCAGACTGCAGCATTTCTAGATATTGTATTTCTTAAAATTCAGTTACCAAAATGCAAAGCTGCCAAATTTATCTCACAAGATCCTTGTACAGCTTTTAGTCTAATATCCACTGATCCATGTTAAGTTCCTCACAGCTTTAATTCAAACTGAATGTCTCAGTAATTTGCATTGAAATAGTTCCACGGTTTTGTTGTACAGTTAGATTTTGGCTCTGATTCCAACGTTGTCCTTTTCATTCAAGGGAGAACAAACAAGACATTTTATTTTTAATTATGAAACTCATTTCCCTCAAATGTCACTTATGTAATCTGGGCTGTGAGGTTCTCGGTAGGTTTTCTCAGAAGCTTTTTTGAGATCTGTAATGACACGATTACTTTGTCATGTGATTGCCTGTGTAGAGCAAGACAAAATGTATTTTGCCTTTCTCTTTCTGTGTGTGTCGGCGTGTTTAATCATTAACTGTTGGACCATTACTCACCAAGAAACGTGTGCAACAACAAACCTGGTTAGAATCAGTAAAATAAATAGACTGGAGGTGCTTTTTGGCTTGCAAATATTCAAATGTCATATAAAAAAGTTGGAAAAAAATACTGTGCTTAGAACTAGCGCTGTTGTGATGTGTTCTTAATTGCTCTGTAATTGGGGACAATGTAAAAATACACACAACTTTTGTGAAGTAAGTGTTAATTTAATGAAGTTATTGCTGCCATATGTTGATTAGCCTATTGTAACTCTAAAGCTTTAGGGCGCTCATTCAAAACTACATTTAAAATCTATATTCAAACCTGAGAGGAGCAGGATTGCACTGGAATTATGTTCATTGTTGAACAGTCCATTAAAAGATTATCACTGCTCATTTATAGGACATACTATTTTTGTTGTGACTCTGGTAACCAATGATGCGTATTAAAATTCTTTCTCTCATGTTGTTTGGTTAGTTTAATTAGAGCTACATATCTGAATCTGCCAGGCTTGTTGATAGTAGACCAGTTAAGTAAATACATTAAACAATAAAAAGAGAAAGCACAATTAATGACAAAGAACTCTCTTCTCTTGGGAAGCTCACCACAACTTGCTTTGTTTACACAGAGAGTATGTAAAGTTAAAGCTCACTGAGCTTATGTTGCACTGAACCTCATTAACACAGACTGTTTTATATGTCTGCAGACCAAATAGCTACAAAAAACACCATCTATACTTCATACTATGGGCAGTGCTATTAAAAGACCAAATAATCAGCATTACAATGACACTGCACAGATCCAAACTCAAAGATTACTATCGTGCAATCCCCTGCTGCTTAATATCACTGGAGGTCCCAAAAGTTATGTATACTCTTAATTTAACTGAAAAGATCTGTCTGTGGGACTACACCTGTGAATCACTGTCAGTTTTCAAGTCTTTCAAGCAGGCTGAACGGCATGCCCTTCCTATCCAACCTTGTCCATACTTTCCACCTCCCTCTCCTCCTTAGATCATGACTGCAGGAGCTGGAGTGACTCAGGGCTTTCCAAGAATAGGATTCTCTTTGACAACCACCAGGCGCCCCATTTCCCTGCATCTGGCCTTGGGCAGCAAGGAGAAGAGAGGCAGTGACAAGGCAAAGAGAACGAGACTTCAGACAGACTGGTGTTATCTGGCAAGACGTCGACAGGGAAGAAGAGAATAAATTGGATGTACTGTGGGAGAGACAGAGGCAGCTGGGAGCTGCAGGTTAGGCCTTGGGCTGGTTGAAGGGAACCAGGCCCAGCATGCGTCCAGCCAACACTCTATCCTCTTACATAATGTCTCAAGTTCAATATAGCCCTTGACAGCTATTTAAAGCATGGCTGTCTCGGTCCGCTGACAAAAAGGTGATATACTTAGTAGCCACAGCGCAGCATGAAAGTCTCTGCTGGGGCTATATTGGTCACAGACAAGCCCTGGGGTGTGGATATTGGTAATGTTGCAGCTATTTTTAGCCCTGCTGATGATGTGGGGTATTTACATGAAGTAAAAAAAAAAAAAAAAAAAAAAAAAAAGTCCCTCCACCACCCCTAAATCACTGGACAGTTCACTTCTCTGTGTAGCAAGGAATTTGCAGAATTTGCTAAATAACAAACTGAGGCAAACACTGCTCACATGCACCTTTTACAGCACTTAAACATTTGTGACATGCAAGAAGTCGATTAACTGATTGCAAAAATGCCAGTAATATGACAAAAAGTCAAAGCTTTCCAGGTAATTTGCTCATTTTTTTATTCAAGCATAAACAACTTATAACAAACGGCTTAGTGAGTTTGTGAGACCTACAGTAAACAGGACTTGTGAAACACTGACTAAAAACAGCTTTGGGCATTATTGGTTAATAAATAACTCATGTTTTACACAGACACATCCAGCCTTTCTTTTTTAAACAGACAATAGGAAAATTTAAGTTTCAGAACTGATCACAGAAAGTAATTACTACACAACTGACTTCTTGCAATGAATGGCAAACACAAAATATGAGGGAAAAAAGTGTGGACTTAAAAGTCATTGACTCCTTTACATTGTACTATTGCTCCAATAACAACAGATAGTTAAAAATTGACTGCTTTGCCATTTCGCTTCTGTAAAAACCTGGAAAATCTGAGAGCAAAATATTAAATAATCTTACCATCCTTTATAAAAAAAAAAACAAAACAAAACAGGGATTAAATGTGCATTGGCAGAAATTGGGATTTTTGGCTTTATGTTTGACTATGCAGAACGAAACTCTCAGTTTTAAACGTTTGCTGGTTTAAACAAAAAAGTGAAGATACGCCCACTCTATAAAGAATTATTGGAAAATAAGACACAATTTTAATCAAAATACATCTTGAGACAAACCTGCCAGTTTGCAAAGGCATCAACCTGACACCAAAAAGAAGTCGAAAGGTCAATATTAGTACGCAGTCACTTTGTTCCTCTTTTCCAGCGTCGATTATACTCCACTGCAGACATACACCCAGACAACTGCATGCACCACAGATGTGGAGTTCTTACTATGCTACTTTCAAGCCCACTTGGAGATGCACGCATTCCATGCATAAGCAGAAAATAAGCCTGAACAGAAAGCATGTTCATTTTGCTCATTAGCACTGCAACTCACATCAAAACGACCTACGTTGGTTTTCATGCTCATTTGGTGTCCTTGTAGCATCCCAACAAACTGAAGGGTACGCAGACGTCCCCACAGAGCGTCATGTCCACACTGATGACAAAACTTAAATCCCTAACAGACCTTCAAGGTGCAGAAAGTAGAAAACTCTAGCCTTACTCGTTTCACCAGTCAAAGATACTAAGAAGCGATAATTTTTTACTGAGTCGTATTTAAATGAGCGAGACTTATACTGTAAGTCAGTAATCTACAGAGAAGATCCACAAACACCAGCAGTAGTGTCTCTATCAACCTGATCAAACTTCGGCTCAGATGTGCACTACTCGGTCTGATGAATGCAGTTCTGATATGTCAAATCTTAAACATTTGACACACACATAAAAAATGCATCTTCCTTCTACTTTTGTAAGCTACTACTAAGCATGTAGCCCTGAAATGGGCATGTGGAGCTGATGAAAAAGTCATGTTTTGTCTCCTATATTATATCTGCTTTGCTTTGTGTCTGAGTAAATGAGTAAAATGCAAAACATGCATCTGGAAAAAGATACTCTAACAGTGGGCTCAGTGCACTCCTGGAAATGTTGGCAGCGCTATCTTATTCCTCCACAGGGGCTGTTGTTTTCCTGTCGGCTTATCGAGAAAACTGACTCACTGTTCTCAGCTGGTCAAATGAGTTTCAGTGACAGACGAGATGTGTTCCATGAACAAAGGGGGAGGGGGTCAGAGGTGCTTTCCAATAGGGGAAAGTTTGTAATACTACACAGAATCAACTGGCAAAATAAAAATGGAAGAGCAGTGTAAAGTGATTCTCTCGGCCCACATTTCTACTGAACTCCTTCCAGTGTTCACTGATTGTTACACTGAATGTACAATCACAATGAGGGGCAGTACAAACTCTTCCATTATTACTTAACTGCCACAGATCTTCACTACAAAGACAATAATTACAAAACAGGAGGAAACTCCAGCCCTGCCCAATATTATAATGAATTAAAATCCTTCCTGAAACGGGGAGGCAGACAGATATGATCATCAGCAGAAGAGGAGGTCTGTTAGATCAAAATGGCTCGCATTGTAGTATTGTTCCTCTGTGGTATTTCAGCTCAGGAAGTACAGAATGAGCCACACAGCAACAGTCATATATGTCTCAACCAAGCGACAAACCGTGGAAACTGGCTGCTATGAAAACAACTTTAAACTTAGTGTTTGCTCCCCTACTCTGATCTGAGCCTGCCGGTGGTGTCGGCCCCTGAGGCAGCTGAACATTTGTCAGCTCACAACTGCTTCCTCGAAATCTCACAAACATCTATGAAATAAATTAACTTCAAGTATTATGCTTGTGACAAAGTGAGAATTTATGGCACCGATACTTGTTTCATAGTTTTGTTTCCCCGCTATTCTCATCAGGTGTGAAAACATTTTACTCATTATTTTTCATACTGCTGTGGTGGCAACAGCTTTTCTCCAAGTCCAGTTTTATCCGGCAGTCTGAGCAACATGCTGTATTTGGACATTGGAAATAAAAGTGAGTTCAACTTTAAGGTAATTGACTAACACTTATATTTGTCAACTAAATGCTTGTTCGGCTATTCATTTGTGCATTTTGATTCAAATAAATATGAGAAATATGAGAGACCAGCAAACTGGAGTCTTTCAAACAGTCTGATGAATAAACAGTTACTGATGCAAGCTTACAAGTATTTAGATTTTACTTGATAGGTTAGTACACACTACCAGTATAAACTGTGTACAGCATGTAGCTGCATCTTTGCTTTGAGGTACAACGGAAAGTAGCTATGCGTGGCAATGGACAATGATTACGGAAATGTTGTGTGTTATTAGAGCTGCAAAATATACAGTTTTGCAGGGAATGCGATATGTAATAAGGCAACCTAACTCGAACACATCACACTACAACTTTTTTCTGCTTGATACAAAAAGAAAACTGTCATGTTTCTCATTTTCCATAACTAATCTACAAAGGCTCCACTTGTGAACAGCAAAATGAGCGAGGCGCAGGAAAGAAACACTGATGAAGACGATTTGGTTGCAAAAAAAACCCACATTAGTTTCAGGGCTGCACAACATGATCACAACTTTTGCTTCTCGCAATTAAAGGAACACAATCGACTGCGATATTGACGTTTAAAATGCTTACAGAAAACTCATCTAATAGAAAACAGCCCCTGCAGATAAAATCTCCTGGCTTATGGCAAATCTGACATCCTTATTTTACGA
Organism: Amphiprion ocellaris; assembly: GCF_022539595.1. Classification (NCBI taxonomy): domain Eukaryota; kingdom Metazoa; phylum Chordata; class Actinopteri; family Pomacentridae; genus Amphiprion; species Amphiprion ocellaris. Next base: position 12,571,095 of record NC_072773.1, on the reverse strand, counting down.
TTTTCAAAGCAATTTTTGGTGAAACATTCTGTAGTTTTTCGGGAATATCTGTCTAAGTGTAGTTTCAATCGATGAGCAGATGAAGAAGAAGAATTACACGTTTAGTCTAGTTTTATTGCAAATGTGTGCTTTAGCTGAAATGGAGCACAACACAGAAGTTAAAGCAGTTCTCTGTCTTTCATTTAAATGTGAAAGTGCAATAAAACTATATTGTCTCCAAAACCGTGAAATTGTGATTTCAACATTGATTAAAATAATCATGATTAACATTTTGCCCATAATTATGCAGCCCTAGTCAGTAGTATGGAAATATTTCAGCTACAGAAAGGATGGTGTTGACCATAAAAACATATATTGTCAGCAATTGTTGCCACCATACGAGACAACATGACCAGTTTGTTTGACCGTTTAAATCAGCACCACAAAGCTCTGTATGACGACTGCAAAGTCAGATCTGAATGTCATCCAAAGCAAAAAAACTATTGTGGATGCCAGAGTTAAATCTTATGAGAAAGTGTCCAAACTGTTTTTATCAGCATTTTTAAAATGACTTTTTATTTTCAGTGCACAAGCATGGACAAAATCACCCTTTTATGTAAATGTTGTTTGTTTCACATATATTGGTCCAGAATTCATCACTCTTTGTTCTGCCAAAGGACACAAACATGTTATTATATTCTGACAGCTTGAAAGGTTTTTTATTTTGTCCTTGACAGGTAAAACTGCATACAGAGCACAGTGTTGCATGTCAAACATCATGAGATGCAACGCATATGCTAACTTTTCCACCCATATAGACTATTTGTATCAACTGTAAACTGTGTGACTGCTAAGACTGCATTTTCTTGAGTCCACAACATCCGTAATAGCTATGAGACAAGGTGGTGGCTGTAGTTAACATTTCAGAGGTCACCTTGCTTAGAAACGAACTGCCGTTAAACTTGTGCAATTTAATTAAAACATCACCTTGAAAGAAGCAATTCAGTGGAAATAGCTAAATTTTTTGGCAACACACAAAATAATGTGAACCCTTTACAACTCTGTATATTTTTCTCTCTCTCTTTTTTTTTACGTACACATACAAGAGGTACTGTGTATTATGTACTGTAAATTACCTAAACTTCTACTGAGGACAAAATCTTACGTTACATGAAACAATAACACAAAACCTAAATAAAAAAAAAAAACAACATCCATCTGAGTCTAGATTGTTAAATACAGCCTCCTGTAGCTCTGAACTCATCAAATCCTGATCTAGACACTGTATGAGGGAGATCCACAAATCATGAATAGCCCACAGATGTACATGGGATAAATAATAAATAGGACAGTATTCATACTGAAATTAAAGAAGTTGTTATATTGGGTCTTTTAAGCACTTATTGTACAACAAATTCATCAACACTTGAAAGTGATATTGGTGTAGCAACACTATATAAACTTGAATTTTTCAGTGATTTTTCTACTGTAAGTATATATATTCGGGTTTAATACTCTGTGTGAGGCCTTAGATTCACTAGAGGCTCTGAGTCAGTGTCCTGGCTTGTGTGCACAAAAACAGGAAAGTGACACAGGAGGCAGAACTGTAGATTATAAAAGTGTGAAAACTCAGGATAAAATCTGTGTCGTCAGTAAATGTAAGGCTATAAGATTAGCTGGCATAATCGACGATGTTGACCTTCAAGACGCGTCAACATCAGCATATTTAGCAAATGCATGTTTTTTAAAAAAAAAAAAAACTTGTTCTGTCTTTCACTGGTCAGCTGTAGCAGTTTTAGACATTGGCAGCAGCAGAAGAGACCACTTCAGTTAAATGTAAAAGTTTCCAAAGACCCAAAGGCTTAGAGAATATACTTCAAATTATTGTGGACCAGAACGGTGATTTGTAAACTGTGCAGAGTTTCAGTGGCCCAACGCACAAACCCCTGAAGATGTTGCTTCTCTCATGCTCTCTGTGCAAAAATATACTGCATTTAATACAGCAAACTTTCCAATAAAGCTGTTCTCTCTACATATTTTTCTGCCTCTGTTGTCAGACAATTGTAGGAGCTCATTAAGACTACATGTTAAACAGCTGTTACTTGGAAGCTGCTGCTCTGCACAGCTCAGATCCTGAGAAGTGTCACTAACTCACCAAACATGAGTTAACAAAGACAACTGCTTAGCACGTTCAGCTGGATGTCTATAAAATTCAAAACAACTACCAAAGTCAGAGAATGACTACACACCAGCATTTTGTTAGTAGGTTTCATAAAAACTTGGATTTCTTGCACCAGTTACTTTCTTTCTTTTAAATATGTCAATATATATATATATTTTTTTTTTTATCAGGTTGGAGTGTCCAGTTGGACTCTACAGTTTTGCACTTTAATATATTATATTTATTGTCTTAAATGTAGTATTTTTTTTTCTTCCGTTCATAAATAAATACATCAATTGATTATTAGTTATAATGGAAAAGTGACAGATTAAATGACAGAAAAATAGTCCTTAGTGGCAGCCCTGTATAAAAGAATCTTAAATATTCATGTTTAAGTTTTACCATTAGATGTGTAAGTTGGTTAAAACTGACCTGGTGAGGTAATTTTCTTGCACTACCTTTGCAATAAAAAGTTTTTAAAATTTCATATTCCAGCTATTCCTCAAAAAATGTCTTTGATATCGTTCCATTTAAATTTTTAAGTTGCCTTTAATACTTTTAAAGAAATTGAAATATTTGTATTACTACCCCAAGGTCTTTATCACTGACAATATACAAGAGAGGATACAGTACACAAACTTGGAGGGATGGAGATCAGCAAGTTAGAGGAAAAGAGTGGAAAAATGTCAACAAAATGGATGTTGACATTCTTCTATAGCTGCTCTGTGTAATATTCTTTGTTTTCAAAATTTGTAATAAAGTTAAAAATAAACATATCTCAAACATGAAATCACTCTTGTGTGGACAAAAATATCAGAAAAAAAATAATATTAATTATTATTATTTATTATTATTATTATTATTATTATTATTATTATTATTATTATTATTATTATTAACCAAAATGACAAAAATTCATGATTATTATACGGGTCACTTTGACCCACTCATGGAAGAGTGTAGGGTTCAATCACTGGAGCATCTAAGGGTTCAGGATGAACTTTCTCAAAACTAAATCACAACATTCACAAAGGCTTGCACACCAAAATGCAAACGGATGAATGAATGAATGACAGCAGAGCGAGTTGAGGAGAGTCTCAGCAGGACACACCGTTTAAACAGGTTCTAGTCTACTTGTGCTGTCGCCCCATTTCAAGTCAAACAGCTGAGTAACTCACAGCTACAACACAAACATTTACGCAGCTTCTTTGATAAGAGGCTGAAATACCAGGTGTTAATACGAGGGTCCGCGGCGAAAAGTAAAGTTGAGGCGCCGCGGCCGCGTCGCCTCCGACCGCCGGTAGTCTGACGGGTTTGCGGTAAAAACGGAACTAACTGTCAGTCTGGAAAACAAAGTCCACTTTACCTGCGAGATGTCATAGCAGTCTCTGAGAGCTGTCAGTTTCCTCAAACGTTCCTGCTGCCTCTGCCGAGCCTCTGAGCGGACCGAGGCTGTTCAACCTGCTGTGAAGCTGCACACAACGACTCATTCTGCTCGGCCCCTTCAAAATAAAGCTCCCATCAGGAGACTGCAGCAGGTGAATTTCTTCGTTGTATCGTAATGGCCAGTTATCCGAATATCGCTCTATATACTGTGTAGTCGTGACATTATTTTATGTTATTTGTCCTAATTTTTATTTCCTGTTTGGGCTTTTATTTTTTTCATTAAACAGCAATCTCCTTGTCAGAGTCGATGTTAATGTTGTTGGGATCTTGACACATCGGAAATCGATCTTTAATATGATTTGCCAGTGGGAAAAAAAGGAGAATTTATATTAATAATCAGCCTCCATTCTCCACAGCCCTACGGCATAAATTATTTTGTATTATAAATGCATTTCATTATATTTTATTTTATAGCTTGTTATTCTACAACAGGGGTGTCAAACTCATTTTAGTTCATACAGCCCAAATTGATCTCAAGTGGGCTGGAGCAGCAAAATCACAGCATAAATAACCTATAAATAACTTTGGTTTAGTGCAAAAAAAGTACAATTCTGAAAAACAAATACAAAACAAATATGAACAACCTGAAATTCCTTTTTTTTAAAAATAAGTGCAATTTCAACAATATTGTGCCTCAGTTTATCATTTACACATTACAACTTACAGATCACATCTATCATCACTATCTACAAAAGCACAAAACATTTAGTCACAGGTGTCTGGAACAGAACAATATGGTATTTTACTTCATGATCAAAATAATTTGTCAAGATCTAGAAATGATTTGAAATTTCAGTTTTATACATTTGCAATTTGCAGTTAATGTCTTCTCTGTAATTTTTAAACTTTGCGAAGTCATTCCACGGGTCGGATGAAAATAATCTGATCGTGAAAAAAATGCGTCAGTAATCTTGAGATTCAGAGTAAGGTGAATATAAAATGTGAGACACTGTGTGAGGTCATTCCTCTCTATGCTCAGCACATGTTCAACATCCTTATCACAGTGAGATTTACACAGTTATGTATTCAGGTGTGCTTGGAAATAGTTATTTTTTCATTTTCATGAATTTATTTTAATTTAATAGGACTTTGGGTGACTGACCTTTTCAGCAGTCCAGGAGAAGCGATTCAAATGCTGTATGTGGAGGGAAAAGTTCACACATAAATTGATAATTAGAGCGAAACCTGTTGCCTGTTTCTGACAAAAAATAATCTACTGATGAGAACTTATCTGACCACAACATCGTTAAATGAAACAAAATAATGTGTTTGTTGTTCCTGAGATTAGAGAAAAAAATAACAAACCAAAGAACTGAGATCCAGAGTTATTCATAAAACGTTCTTGAATGCAGAGGTCAAGCAAAACCACTGCATAAATCAATGGAAGAAGCTACTGAATTCAGAATAAGAATCAGCCTTTATGTCTGCTACCCTAAACAATATCGTATTTCTGTCATGTCGAGTGTTTTGTAGGCTGGCATAAATTATGGTCAACCATGACCCTGCACAGGGCAAAGTGAGTATAGATAATGGATGGATTGATAGATGCTGATTGATTTATTTCAAAGATTTTTCAGTTTCAGTCTCACAGCAGGATATTTGCAGCAGTGATATTAGTGAGTGTACAGATGCTTCCACATACCCACCACACCTATAGAATGTAACCTCTTTAGTCATTAAATTAATGCTGTGTTCAGAGTTGTCATCAGGCTGTGAACAGATTGTTTTAGTCAGAACCAGGCAGCAGGTTTCACTCTGATTCTTATTTATTTGGGCTGCTGTGTTGTATGAGTGAGCTTTTTCTCCTCAGGAGCATCTGAATCTCTTCTCTTGCACTTACTAGATTTATGAAAACAAATACATCCAAGGCACATCTTTAGATATATAAAGCTCAGTGTGCATTCACTGTGATATTAATGTGGAACATGAGATGAGCCTAGAAAGAAAGCGAATTTGACCATTTTCCAAATGTTTTGCATGATCAGATTATTGTCATGTTCTCTACTGATGAAGTCTAACTAAAAAATATTATTAAAGTTCTTATTGACACATCCTGTAATATTAGAAGCTTCATAATCCTCTATTGCAGCTGAAGGGTCACTGAGAAATCTGCATAAATGGATCATTGCTTCTAATTGACTGAGTCATTTTTAAAATTAAAAGCAGGGTCCAAAATATAAACCACAAAGTCACTACTCAACTGGTATTTGTTCAACAAGCTAAACATATCATGTTGTTCTCTGCTGTCTATGCTGGAAAGTGCATCACTGTGAATTTGCTTATTCTGAAAATGAACTAAAAGTGCTTAATATCACAGAGGCCTTTATAATACTATATAACTTAAAGTATAGGGTAGTAGAGAAGGATGGCTGATTCTTGGTTTGAATGCACCTATTCTTCTCATTGATTCATCATCCATCTAGTCTATCCCAGGTGACTTAGGATGAAACACCCTGGACAGGTCACTAGTCTATCACTGGGCCCCATTTAGAGACAAACAACCGCACTCACATTCACACCTATGGACAATTTAGAGTTACCAATTAACCCCAGCATGTTTTTGGACTGTGGGAGGAAGCTGGAGAACCTGGACAAAACCCACGCATGCACAGGGAGAACATGCAAACTCCATGCAGAAGAAGATCCAGGCAGGGACACGAACCGGGGATTTTCTGGCTGTGAGGCGACAGGGCTAACCATCAAGCCACCGTGCAGGCCTTGATTTGTCATGTTGTTTTTGTTTTGTTTTGTTTTTTTACCACTTATGCAACAGCAATTAACCCCTGCAGCGTTTTGCTGTACTGCTGCAAAGCAGATCTATATACCTCTTGTGCTGTATGGCCATGATAGGACAGCCCTTCGGATTGCTGCAGTTGGTGTTCCAGGAGAGGATTGAGGCAGAGCAGCGTTGACGTCACCACCCTGTGGTTATCAGTGGAGGTTAATCTACTCGGGGATGGATGGGCTTATGCAATTGTCTGTGAGCCCACAGGCTTCACATCTATGGATTTGCTTTTCCACTGTTTGACCCAATGTGATGCTGCAGCCTACACACAAACCCTGAGATGATGAAGTAGGAATTTCTCCTCGCTGTGGAATTTGTAGTGGATGATTTTTTCTTTCCTGCCAAATGCAGCGTGCTTCAGGCTGGATGGATGGTTGTGAACATAGAGTTTATTGTTTAGATCTGGTGAGCAGTTAAAATAACCCTGTCGCGCAGTGGGAGGACAGTCCTGTCGGATCCATACATAGTGGACATTCATGAAGATGGTGTGCAGTGACTGAGTATTGGAATAACACTGAATGTGCATTTAGTGTTTCATATTAAATGTGAGTGATACAACACCTGTAGGGTTTTGCCATTTGCAGCGTGAGATATCCTTGTATATTTTCTGTTAATCTAAGGCATAGTCATAAAACAGTTTCATTCTGCACCCACAGGCACATATTTCACTAGACATTAAGTTTGACTGCCTTCTGTGTCGGAGAAAAAGGTCAATCAAGCAGTGTTTTAGAGTTTATGCATGTTTTTGTGTTGGGAGGGGAATTACAAATAGCCCCGACCTTAAAGATTGTAACTGTAACCATTAAAAACAGTCCCTTGTATGTGCTAACTTTAAGCTCAATGCTCATGCCTTGAAGTGAAGTTTTGATATGACTCAATAGGACTGATTGGGAAGGCGTCACCATGGCAATCAGAATGTAACTTGCTCTATCGTGATTCAAGTGAGGTCTCAGAATCGATTTTTTTTTCAATACAGCTATGACTATAAAATATGGAGGAGTTTTTAATGTATATTTTCCAACTGCTTCAAACAGTCATCTGTTTTTTTTTAGTCTGAAAATCAATTTGCTAATTTTTGAAACATCAATTCTGTCATTCTTGTGTTTTACTATAGTCTAAGTACATTTTTGCAAGAAAAAAAATGTCCCTTCACCACACAAATAATGACCCTTTGACTGTACCAACTGAATGGATCACATGACAAAAGGAAGTTTTAAAGAGAGTCCTGATTAATTTTTACACCTTAGACAAATGAATGGAAAACAATGGATTCCTAGAGGAGTGGAACAAAAATAAGAACATTTCTCAAATTAAGAACAAGACGAGTTGTCAAATCATAGTAGTGGTAAACATTTAGCTTTTATCGCCCTGCAGACTGATGTCATGTTAAGTCTATGGGGGGATAAATAGGCTTCAGAACACAAAGCCTAGTTTCCCTCCTGGGAATGGAAACCAGGATGTCTCCTCTACCCTGAGGTGACGGCTTCTATAGGCTGGTGGCCTTTGACCCCTTTTGCCTTGACTCTTGCAAATCTGCCTCTGCAAAGATTGAAAAAAATCCGAGAAGGCAAACAAAGAAGTCTTATACTGAGAGTGATGCAACTGGACAGCTGGAGCCTCGACAGAGAGACAGAACTTTTATTACCATGTGGACACAAATAGCTGTGAGAGAGAAACTTTATGGGTGAGGTCTTTTATTTAAGGGGAGTCACTGTCCAAGCTTTTAGAAAACACTCACAAGAAAGTCATTCAGTGATTTTCTAAGAACAGCTTCTTCCATCATCGATGACGATATGGTCCCCTGTCGGGTTCAGTCTGGAAGAACTGAGGAGATTTTATCCAGAGAATACCTGAGACTGTTGCATAATTCATAAATCCACTTTGACCTTTGAACAAACTGCATTCCTCAATACGTGCATCAAAAAACACACATCTGAAAATGTTATTACTGCCTCGGAGCTCTTGCTTATGCAGTTCTTCTCAAAGCCAGTCAGTTGCTCAATACATGAATAAGAATTAGCTTTCTGTGTCTCCTTGTTCCTGTGAATCGTGTGTCCTCCAAAAGACATATTTCAACTAGAAGCCCCTTAAATCCTCTGGATGTCACCCTAGAAGTGATCCCTTATCTCATTATTTGGCTCCAAGTATGACCGTTATATTTTGTTTTAATTTAATTCCTGGAAAATCCTTTAATCATACTACTTACACTTATTAACTTGAAAACGATCTTTCCACAGCGGGATCCCTCACTGGGCAAAACTATTTAATTTACACCATTTCATAGAGTTTTAATTAACACAACACAAGCTGCAGTGTCCTTCTCTGTCATTAGTAAGGAATACATTAAACTCATTAAATCTCAGTCTTAATGAAAATGCTCAAGACAGATTTGGGATGTACTGAATGATGTATGAAGCTGCGCAGCAGCTGTTTTTTTTCCCCTCATGAATTTCAGGGTTTCAATTAGCAGAGAGACACCAGAGATTGCTGTAGGTGATTTGAATTTGAAGCAGTAAATATCACTGTAGCCAGATAGGTGGTTTATAGATGTGCATTTGAGTGCGCTAGCTAAAATTGCTTTTGATTTGAAAGAGCACTGCTTGTCTTGGACATTTCATTCAATATGTGAGCAGAAACCTCTCACTAAGACAGGACACATTATGAAGTCTTGATTTGTGTTGCCTCAATATGTGCAGGTGCTTGCTTTTTTCCCCCAGACTTGTGTAAAGTGTTGCAAATTAAAATAGCAAAAAATAGAAATGACAAAAAAAAAGATGACTGACAAGAATGGCCTCCATTATTTGGTTGACATTTTATTTCATGGTGGTAGGAACACAAGACAAAGGTCATAAAGTTAGTAATGTTCAGGTCATGCCACTCTTACTTGGTGCACTGCCTTTTGACGAGGTTTGCGCAGTCAGACAGTAGTTTACAGAGGCCAGACATGGAGGGTAATCCACATGTAGACATAAATAAGGAACAGAAAATAGATTCAAAAAACAGTAAATAGAAGATTTTTTGTAAAAAGCCAGATGGGACATTTGCAGAGGCCCTCTGGGATATTTTTTGTATATGAGCATTATTACTAATATAGTTATCATTATTATTATGTATTACTCATTTATATCATGGGGATGAGGCTAACACACTGGCTAAAGTAAGGAAACAGTTACATGGATGATGTCTTTGTCACCTGCTTACAGTCAAGGTGACCGGTTTTTAAGGCAATTCATAGTTTCCACTCAAACCATAACACTGCAGTTGTCTTTATTGTTTATGACTCCATCCAAATACACAGGATTCTCTTCTTATTTAAGTGTTACCACCTGAAAGGATCAAATTCAAAGAACAGTGTGTTAAATAAGTCCAGTCTAAAGTTAACAGAGTGAGTGCTGGAATTTAAAGAGACACCAGAAGAGGGTTTCCTGGTCTGGTGTGGACACCCAGAGCCTGAACACACCCGGCGTACTAGTAGCTTTAGGGCTATCCCTCCCCCATGTACAGAAGTATATCATTGTGTGGGTGAACAGACAAGTCAGACATGGCTCCAGTGTATATTACTAAAAACATAAACCTCCACAGATCACACATTTGCTAAATTTACACTTAAAAATTGCAGGGCTGTACAAAAACAGATTGCTTGATGATTTAAGGAGGGAAACAAAATTAAGAACTTAAGTAAGAAAAAATAGTACAAGACCATTTGATATTCAACCACAAACAGGCATGATTTAGTCTTAGAATATTGCCAAGGTTCTCATATCAAAATGAGTGTCTTTAAGTCAGTCATCGCAGCTTATTGTGGTTCAGCAAAGACGACTCCAAGTTGCAACAGTTCACTGAATGTTACAGAATTCGCACTAGTAATAGAAACCCATGCGTTGCTATGTTAACTTGCAAGTAGTCTAGGATTATGCATCTTTTCCCAGTTTTTGCGGCTGTTATGGCTTCAGAAGGTCACAAGAACATCACAGTCTCTCTCTCTCTCTCTCTCTCTCTCTCTCTCACTCAACAGCCGAAAAATAGATTCCTCCAGGAATGCTCTTAGGTGAAATGCAAAATGAAATTAAGTCTCAGGTAGAGTTTTTTGAATCTTTTAGCGTTTGTGCTGATGACTGACTGCTGTCGACGGGACGTTCCCAAGAGTAGTAGCTCTCTCCTTGCCTCTTTGCTGTTTCTTCAGTCTTTGCTTTCAGCACCTCCTTAAGGTCAGATATGGTAACAACTCTTCCCTTATGCACCATTCAAGGTCCTGCAAAACTAACTGCTCCCAAGAAAAAATACAAAAGACGTATACAGGAAATGAACAAACGTAATTCCCAACTCTTTCTGAAATAACATCAGTGGAAATAAGAAAAAAGGAACCTAAATTAATCAATGCAAAAAAGCCCAAAACAGTGACATTTTTCAAATTAGAAATTGTTTGGAACTAAATGTGAATTTAAAAAAAAATACAAAAAAACAAACAAAAACCAGAATCAAACCAACACTGTAGAAGTGCATGCATTTATAGTGGTCATCATTAGTTCATCTGCTGATTGTAGAACAGAACGCACAATAGTACATGAGAAGCACAATTCTCCAAAGAGAACCCATCGTACATATTCACAGTCTCAGGTATTATTTATATACTCTATATTTATAACATTTATCCATGTCTATGATTCATGTCTTGACTTATGACTAATGATATGCGAGTCATTGTGGAACACAGCGCACTCTCTCCATCATGTTGGGTTGCAGTGTTAGTGAGTCATATTTCAAAACTAAAGGCTCTGATGGGACTCAGAGAGGAGTGGAGTGTTTTTTTTTTTTTTTTTTGGCGCTGTGAGATGGGGTTGATCGAGTAGTTTCGACTGTGTATTTTCTCACTGTAGCAGCTTGACTGATATCTAAAAAGTCCCATTAGGAAAATACAGTGGACTGAATACTGGGCTGAATACAGAGTTTCTTGACTATAGATGGTAGCTGGCTGCAGCATCACCGAACTGCACACAGCGACTACAACATATACCGCGTCCAGCTCTCACGAGGGAATGTATGCCATATATTCAATATGTATCGGCCATGCTTGGGGGAATGTGGATGATAGATATGGCACCAAGACAAGGCAGTAACCAGAGATCATTAGCGAGGTCCACCGTGTTCAAGTAATGAGCAAGGTAAAATAGCGCGGTTGATTTTTTCAAACTTGGTGTTTCTTTTAAATCAACAAAACTGTCAAAAATAAAAAATCTCTTAAAAAAAAAAAACCAAAAAACAAAAAACACTTGAGGGGCCATAAAGGGAAATAAATTGTGTTCTGTAAATGGAGGTGCAGATTTAAAAAAAACAAAACAAAACAGCAAAATATATAAAACAAAAATTAAAACAATTTTCTTTCCATATAAAAAGCCATGAAAAGTATACAAAAATAGAAAATAATTACAGCAGGAGACATGGGCGCTATGGAGGGAGCAGATGGAAGGTTTCTTTTTTTCATTTCTTGTAAATATTTTGTCTCTGCCAGGCTATTTGGCGGCGGAACAGTGTAAAATCTTGGGGCTGTTCAAGGCGTCCTCCACCAGGTGGAGATCCACACCGTCTACCACCACGTCCTTGATGCAGCCAACAAAGCCGGTGCTGTAGGCCTTGGGCAACCGACGGGCCACCGCCAGCTCCTCCAAGCCACCTGAGAAGGGACAGAGGCAGGGGTTAGAATGACTGAGTCAGCTCATGCCCTCACATTAGGGGACAACGGAGACATAAATACAATAATAACTCCAAAGTGACGCTAGCAACCAATGTTTGTGTTTTAAAGTACTGCACTAGTTATTTAACACAGTTCATGTAACAAAAACACCAGGCCCTGATCTGAGTTATTCACGTTAGATACTACAATTTTTTTCCCAACTAAACCTTTCACAAACAAAGAGACGCTCTGCATGATTCGTAAACTTATATGATGTGTAAAATCGACAGCATGCCACTTTAACCCTCTGAACTCCAAGTGGTTTCTGCAGCTTTTCAGCTCCTGTTGCATTTTTACTTACTGTGGGCTCAATTTTTACTTGTAGGTTCTACACATCTATGGAAACAGCACAACCAAGGTGAAAAGTAGTGACACTCATAAAATGTTTCAGGAGCATCAAAGTCATAATGTCATAGATCATGAACAAAAAAAGTTGATTTTTTTCTGTACTTGATTTACAAACAGAAAAAACCCATAATCAACATGTGCAACATTTTGTTAAAGTGTCCACAGGTATAACAAAAACTGGGAAAAATGCTGATTGTACATAGAATAGATATTTTACTGCTTATGTTTTTAGTTTGTTTGTTGTTTGCATACTTTATATATATATATATATATATATATATATATATATATATATATATATATATATATATATATATATATATATATATATATATATATATATATATCTACACATATAAATAAAATACAAAAATAATAAAAAATAAATAAAACTGACATTGTACTTTTGCAACAGTGAGTTTTACGGGGCTAAAAGTGCCTGATTTTTTTGTTGTGCCTTGTTTTTTTACACAATCTAGTTAGAGAAAATGCTTTTTTTGGGTTAATTGTTAAACAGTACACATGTCAAATAAAATGATTTTGATGACAAATTTAAGCTTAGATTTGGTTAAATGTTCTAATGAAATTGCACATCACATATAAGTACACTGTCAGACAGTTGGAAATTCAACAAATTTTTCAGTTTTTACAGTTTCTGGCTCTGGTAAGTGGTGGAATTTTGGCAAATGTTTAAGATTAACATCTCTTTCAATCCTGCTGGTGGGTTTGGGGTTTCAGTGGGTAAAACATCAAACATCATCCAGATGTTTCACAGCAAATTAAACCTGAAAATTCCATCAAACGGCTGTCCCTGAAATACTCTGGTGTAAACTATCAAAGCAGTTACTTGTTTTGTCAGGTTGCATTATAGCCTTTGATATTTAGCATGATGACACCAGTTGATGGACAACCCAGGATGACAGTTCATTTGTCAAATCCCACATGATCAAAAGGAGAGGGAGCCTGCACACCACCAACAAAAACTAAGCTAAGACGGAAAGGGAGAAGGTTCTTTTAATTTGACGTGGCGTATAAAGTGCTCAAAGACGTGCTACGAATGAAAGGTGTTGACAGAGTGTAAAATGATGAATACCTAACATCCTCATTATTTTTCATTTGTTTCCATATTTGGGCCTAAGCGCTCACTGCCATGCAGTAAATTCACCAGATATCACCTGTCCATCAGGGCATGCATTCAGAACGCTGACAGCTCTCTGTTAGAGTTAACTTATTTCAGGTCCTGCACTTCTCTTAGCTGCTCATATTAAACTCTTAACTAGGAAAGGGGACAGAGCTCCAGTGTAAAAGGCCAGATTAACCCCTCGGCCAAAGTATAACCCAAGTTTAACATGCTTCAACAGGTCTTTAGGAGTCAACAGGTTTAAACTGGCCTTGGTCAGTTATACCTCAAGCATGTTAAACTCTTAATTGTTAAATTATTTAGAGTTTTTCTTTTTACAAAGAGATGTGCTCAGCAAGCAAGTCATTATGAAAGAGCATAACTAGAATGGTCTTAAACTAATTGAAATAGAAAAAAGTTCAAATCAAAGGAAAAACTGAATTGCATACTAAGACAAAATTATGCTGAAAGCACATCATAATCAAAGAAAAATCAACATTGGCTGTTGTTAATTTTAATTGTTACTGTATAACATTTTTTTTAAATAAATAAATTCTTGTGAAACATCCTAAATTTTAAACTTTGATTTGATCAAGTTTTCCAACAGAATGGCACATCACAGAGTATAAGGATTATTGGAAACAACTTTTTCTGCTTCTGGCTTTGAAAGATGCTGTAATTTTGGTGATTTTTTTTTTGCCTTTCATCAGTGGGTTTTGGAATCAGAGGTTCATGTAACAAAATAATTTTTATTATTGTCAAACTGGCCCTTTAAAGCATCTGTAAACTCTATCAAAGCTGACCAACATGATCTTATCTACCAGTCACAACAGTATGAAACAGTCACAGATTTCTACTGAAGAGCTTTCCATTTTCTTTTACCTTCACTTAAACAGTCAATTTTCTCAGTTTTTCTTCCATTTCAAATCCCAAAAAAAATAAATCCTTGTGTGGAGCCGCTGTGACCTAATTGCTGGGTGTGTGGCTAGCTACTTTTAATGGTCTGTTCAGCTACTCTTTTGAGCCTGCAAACCCAAAGTAGTCATTAGTGTCTTTCTCACCAAATCTTTATTCAGAATTCATCACTTTGTAGCAGTTTTTGATGTTTTACCTGGCTGACATCCCAGCTCTCTCTTGCCTTCTTCCTACCTGTTATCTACACTGTCAGAATCCTCCCACTTTCTCTTGCGTTCTTCGCTTTATGTTAGTGTAACTCATTTTCCCCCCACATTGACCAGCTCTTCTTCTCTTCCCTGTGTTGTCGGACTGAGAGTTCATATCCCCGTCAAGCTCTTTACATCCCCTGTCCCTGCTTCCGTTAATCGGATTGTGCGCCTCTGAATCGGGAGTCGACAGGGCTAATTTCATGCGAGTTACAGATGAATTAATGATGAACAGTGAAAAGGGGATTTAGAAAGGAGAAGGGCTCTCGATGGGAGGGCTGCGTGAGGATTATATATTCTTGCTGCAGGGCTCGCTCAGCACCTGTTCCACTGCCATGCCTCCCTGTGTGTGTTTGTGTAAGTGTACCTGAGCGCACCTCTACATGCTGCGAGCCTCTTAAATGTCACTCACTGCTTCTCCTCTCAAACCTGCCTCTTCTCGGCGGTGCACTGCGCATTTTAAAGAACAGTCTGACTTTATTTTGCTGCCTGTCTTCAATGTTATTTCCACAGAATGTTCAATCCGGTCGTGCTGTGTGTGTTCTTTCAAAAATGATTTCTCTGAGCCAAGTTCAGTCCAAGTTGAACTGGAGGTAAATAACGGGCCGACTTTGGTCATTTTCAATTCAAGAGAGCAGACAACTTTTGACTTAGTCAGATAGCCTTTCATTTCTCAGCTCAATACCTGAATAGGCTTGGACATTTTTTTTTTTTTGCTCGAGTGGCAATCTTTTTTCCCTGCCACAGACTTTGCTTATCCTCTGCAATGCCAATGAGTTCATTGCTCATTTTTGGCAGCCTTCTACCAGTGGCTAGGGTGAAAAAGCGCTACAGATTTACAAGTGTTCCCCTTGCTTGTTGTATGGCATCTGTAGATGCATTTTGAAGTCTGAATGATAGTTTTCTTTTTTGCATGTGTGGGTACCTACCCAGCCAAAGCGCTCCGTCTGTATCCAGCTGTGTTGCTGCCAAAGGCGATGACCCTGTTACTGCTGCCTCATTGCCAACCTGTAGAGAGCCGTCTCGAAGTGCTCTGTGGAGGAGAGTAATAAAGAGAGAGACGCAGTTGGAGGTTAGTCTGATGCATGTGTGTCACACTGAATAGCTGTAAATTGCAGTTTGGTTTAATCTGAAGCATCAAGACTCTATTGCTCCACTGCCAGTACACTAAGCATTGGCATAACTGCCTCTGCCAAGCAGTGTTCTAAATGTGCCTGTCTTTCAGCTAACAGATGCTGTTAGAGCACCATTCATTTTAGGTGGCTCTGTGCTGTGCATTAACACACACAAGACAGTGAATTTGAACCCGCTAAAGTGGGCTTCCAGCAGAGAGAGAGTGTCATTAAACTCAAGTCACAAACACAGATAGCTGTGTAACTATAATAGCTGTACGCCACATGCTGCGATTTACACCATCATCAACATCCAAATTATGTCATCTCCCAGCAACATGTGGTTTCCCTGTAAGCTTGGGATGAGATCTGGCTAAATCCCTGTTTGAAATGGATGGAGCTGCTTTTCGAGGATCGATCATTCTTGCCTTACATGATGAAACCAATCTAATTATCCCAGATACTTCCATTCACAGCAATGCTGATAGCAAACATTCAGCAGCGATAAAGCAGAGATCATGTGGAAGGTTTTAAATTGCTCATTTTCAAAGTTCAGGTAGTTAATTTGTTTTTAAGGAATTCATTACGATAACATCACTGTGTGACAAAACATATTGCATGTTTAGTGTTTTTCTACCTTAGGAATGATTATCTATCCATTATCCATTATCCATGTGCTAAAGTAAAACCTGTGCTTTTGCTCCTAATGCATGGGCTAGTTGTTATTTATGTATAGTTATATATACACATGCTATTCGTTTGTATAGAATGTTTAAAGGACTGGACTGTGTCAGGCTCTCAAAAACTGTTTATTATGGGACAAATGGTTTTGTGGTAATTCAATTAATTCCAGTTTTGATTCAGAGCAGGAGAATATACACTAACAACGGATCAGCTGACATGATCATGACATGAAAATGGATCCCTGCTGATGCTGTGCTTACATGTTGTATATTTCTACATAAATTTGAAATAATCACACAAAAAACTTACAGCCAGTACGAAAATAATTTAGTGTAACTGTATTCCTTTAAAAAATAATTCTTATTTATTTAGTTCTTTTTTAAATGTGCTTTTAAAAGTCATTACAATGCACTTCTTGTATGTCCATATACACAGTCTTTGAACAACAGTGTATCCAGTCAGTACACTGTGCGTGTGTAGCTTTTGTGTTAATATAGATACTCAATTTGTACATATCTTATTAATTATTTCCAGCCTACATTTTTTATAATGTGCCAAAATATGTTGGGATGTTGCTGCATGTTCCTCCTTTTTGAACATTCATTACCGTGCCGAAGCAATTCGATGTGTATTGCGTCATACTCATGCATGAAAATAACCTTAATCTGAAACTAATCAAAATCATCTCTGTGCTAGGGATCACTGCATAGCAGAGGATTCATGCAAGAGATCACCCAGTTAGTAGCAACACAAATACAATATGGATTAAGGCTAATCCTGGTCTAACTGTAAAAGCTTTTCGTGCTGATCCCCAGCTACCTGCCGTCTCCTTTTTTACCTGCTGGCCTTGATGCGTATCCAGCGGTTAGTGTCGACGCGCACCGAGGAGCGCAGCACCACGGGCTTGGAGCCCAAGTCGTACGTCATTTGGACGTGTCCATCCACGATAGCCAGTGCGATGTAGTCTGAGCGCTCTATGCCCTTCCCGCTCCACAGCACCAGGCCCTGGGTCGCCTCGGTCCGGATGCTCAGCTCAAATTTGTTCACCAGCAGAGCCTTCTCACTAGGAGAGCAGAAAATACATTAGTTAGTTCTTGGTCTGATGCATCAAAAAAAGAGTTCTAATCTTCATGGCAGCTGATGTAGCTCAGTGACGGTTGTGTTATTTGTAGTTCCATATAGGAAGGGAGGGACCTCGGCTGCTGTCTCAAAGGTACATTACCCATGATTCAAGGATGACATGTGGTTCAGTTTGCTTACACATTTAGGCAGAAAGCTGTGTAGCTCAGGCTCTGTGGCCTCATACGAACAGAATGGTTTTTAAGGAAAATCAGGATGCAGACTGAGTTTAGGTGAAGCATGGGGCTGTTTTGCTATTAGCTTTCCTACATCCTACTGAGCCTGAACTGCACTGCTGCTCAGTGCTTCTTGTGTTTCTCTGTGTGTTTCTGTGTGTGTGCTTTTTAGGCAGCTGTTTGACCTCCCGTCTCTTGACTGCTACAGCTGCAGGGGTGATTTGGATGCAGAAACTAGGAGACATTCCCCCATCCTTAAAAGAGTGACAGTGGTGTAAGACTGTACGCCACTGTCACTACTGAGTGAGAAAGGAACACACAGCAGCGACGTGCCTCTGTTGTATGTGTGAGCACACAAGAACAGCATCTCACCTATTCCTGCATACAAACACACTTACGAAAGTGCTTTGTGAGTCCAGCAGAGACACAGCGGGCATCCAGACAATCATACCATCAATTTTCATTCATCAGTTTCTGTAAAATTGTCTGCACATCTGCCAAATGGAAGTACTTACACCTTGTTCAAAGGGTATTTAAACACAAGCACAAGGTGAGGACACGTACAACAAAAACTCAGTGACACATCGATGAAATAAAAAACACAACAGCAGCACAGAGCTGGAGACAGAGATTAGACAAGGCAGACGACAAGACAAAGGAGTCAGCATAGTAAACAGGGAAGCACATGGGAGTACAAACAGGACAGGATATGGGAGGGGATAACGAGAAACAGAGAGCAGCACTTCTTAATCTGCAGGAGATTTTTTTCATTTTCTATGAGAATTTTCTATTAAATAATAGGCAAGCATAAAAAAAGCAGTAACATGATATTTAACTGTGGAGGCAAGACAACTTTGACAGCTCAGGCCAACAGTAATGTTGTTTCACCTCAGCAAAATCAGAGAACACTCCAGAATCAAATTTGGTTTTCTTTTTGAAAAACATGCTCAGGTTAGAAACTTTGACCCCGTTGATTAACTGAAAACGCTGAGGTAAACAGGAACACACACAAAAAAAAAGATTTTGGAGCATCAGAATTTTTTTTCTCCCAGGGGAGAAAAAAAAAAACTAAACAGAAATACAGCTCAATGAACCCTCTCCTGGCAAACCCTCAAAGAGCTTACAGGGCCCAATAAATCTCCATTGGAGCGGCTTGTCAGTGATAAGGTCAAGGTTATTAAAAGTGCTGAATATATCATGAATAAAACAAAGTCAACTCACAGTGTTCTAAATCTCATACACACCACTGACTTCATAGATTTCTAGTGTGATGGCGTTTCTTTTTGAAAATAAAGGGGTTTTATCTGTTTCTTACATTCAAATCCCGAGAAGGCCGCTCAGCATGTGGACCTCGGTTTCAACTCTAGGTGGCAGTAGTGGTTAGAATAATAAAAAGCCATGAGGCAGAACAGCTATTGCAACTAGGCTACAGCTCTGCTTGGTTTTGTGCTGCTGTTATCAGAGCTCTGAACTTCAGAATTAATTGAAGCACATGCAGAGGCTCTTTGTGATTCCTGTTGGTAACTCTATCGCACTAATGGCAACAATGATGCCTCAGCGGAGGAGGATTTAGCCCTGTGAGAGGTCAAGGAGGGGTTGTCTGGAGAGGAAAGGAGGAATCAGGAGGCACTACGAAAGCACACGGTACCAAAGTTTCGAAAGCGTTAAGAGACTCACCTCTGGTCAGATGGGTTCTCCAGAGACTCGGGACTTAAGGGAGCAGGGGAGAAAGTCAACGGCATGCAGTGTGAGCGCAAGGGGCCACAAGGAAAAAGAGAAGGGAGGAAGGATGTTGTGAGCCCATTGGGTAACTCACAAACTAGTTTCGACTTGGAGCTGCAAAAAGCACTCGCTTATCTGCTCTACTACAATATCGACTTTGTCAAGAGTCGATAACAACTGTTGTGTGATCATAGGAAGTGTGTAGCTTAGCCTTGATAACACCACAACCATAAAAGGAGGTTCTCAGGGGAACCACTCGGATCGAGGTGGAGGACTAATGCGGCAAAATGCCTTGGATCAAGCATTTTTTAAAAGATTAAGTACATTCATGGTCAGTGTGCACACCGGTACGAGTCTGCTATTAGTCAGCGTCCAATTATTGAACAACTCCTTTATATTTATAGTGCTGCACGCTACAGTACTGCAGCAATTACCCTCTGTCTAGAGATGAAAGCAATGAATGAGAAAAATTGGGCAATTGTCAAAAAATGGGGTCAAGCTCCGTATCAGTTGAAAGTCATGGCCACATAATGATTTGTCACTGAAATAATGGGGCTTGAGCGAATCGACCAGAGATCTCAGATACGGGCAGAGAGGTGAAGGAGTAGTGATCAAAGGGTGCTGTAAATAGTAACAGGCTGGGACCCAAAGTGAGAGTTTGACCTTTTGGCCATACGAGCACTTAATGACCTCTGAAGGCATTTATTCATTTCCTTTACACAATCAAATCAAGCTGAATTGATTGGCGTGCCTTCAGAATACTGCACCGAGGGTCTGGTTTGCTCAGATTCATGCTCATTGTGGCTCTTAGTGAATGTGACATCCATTAAACTTTTGACAGTCTGGCTCCAAGGACCACTGTCCCCTCCTGCTAAGTGAGATTGATGCCCATGGCTACACACTGCAGAGAGATCTCAATTGGAGGTCTAATCTACAAAGGGAGACAAATCTGTGATTAACATGTCACAGCCTTTCTGTACAGCCGACTTTGTAATTATTCACAATTACAGTTAGAGATCTGGCAAAAATGAAATGACAGAAGCCCTGGCATGGTTTGGAACTCTGGGCTGAATCCAGTCGGCTTAATTTGAGCTGAATTCTGCTTGGCCGC
The DNA here is from genome assembly GCF_022539595.1 of Amphiprion ocellaris. Classification (NCBI taxonomy): domain Eukaryota; kingdom Metazoa; phylum Chordata; class Actinopteri; family Pomacentridae; genus Amphiprion; species Amphiprion ocellaris. The sequence continues at coordinate 12,550,438 of NC_072773.1, read as the reverse complement.
TTTGTGGGACTTTTTAAAAAGAGGTTACTTACCGAGCTAATGAGGAGGAAGAAAAACCCTTAATAACTAAGTCATGACCGAGGGTCTTCCCAAGCAGAAATTCCACAGGCACCAGAAACTAGGTTAAGGGGTATTTAGTATATCCTCTTGCAGTTTTTGAGGGGCCTCATTCATTTCCTGCATTCAACGCTTAATGCCATTCAGCATAAAGTGCATGGCAATTCATTTTGTTTGTGAATGACTTACAACCATGCATAAAATATTGCACATTCTGAGTACAGCAATTTTTCTCTGAGGGCTGAGCACAATGCTTATCATGCACACATCCATGCTTTCATTTGCATTGGAAAAAAAGAAAGTATCTAATGACACTGCGAAATGTATTTTAAAATAAAGGATTCTGTTAAATTAAAATATGATATGTAGCTTGAATATGAAATCTGTCTTAAACAGTAAAGATGATTTTTGTGCAGAAACTGAATGTACTTTAATCTTTTTACTTGGGTTAACTATCAAACATGGATTTTTTTGGTGCTGTTAGTTGGGCTTGACTTGAAACCTGAGGAACACCCAGTCTTAAAGTCTACTTACTCTGGGATCTCATTGGTCAGTTGGCTTGAGTGAAAAGGAAAGACAGTGAAGGACATTCATGTGAGACAAAGACACGTGTGGACAACGACAAGGGAGGTCAAATTGAAGGACAGGAGAAAGAAAAAGCAACTTGGACACTGACACCATGCACAAACAGCAGAGATGCACACAAAGACAAAGACACATCAGACAGAATTCTCTAGCCAGTTGTTTCTGAGTGAGTGTGAGTTGTGCGTCTCCATGGGAGTGTGGTGATCTGCAGGCTGTGGCCCGGTTTTCACACCTCTGAGTGTTTGTGTGAAGAGCTGTGAGATGAAGATATACAGCCGTATGCTTGACGTCTTTTCAGGTTCATCACATAAACATTTTGTTTATGCCAACCTGGAGGCACACTCTTGCCAGCCTTGTAGATGGATGGAAGAGTAAAAATGTCTCATCAGCTGCCGAAAGGGAGAGGATTTCTTACCTGCTCACGTCATCAGCTTTTTTTTTCTTCCTTTTTTTTTTTTTTTTACCTTTACAGGGTGTTAAAAATTGCAGGCGACACTTCTTTGGATGCTCGTTTGATAAAAAATAGACATTTTCACACCGAGAAGTTCAGTCCTGTGTGTGTGCTTATTGTCCGGCTCCTGTGTGAACTAAGCTGTAGACCACAAAGTGAACTGAGTGTGCTCAGGGCAACACTGTGATTGTTAACTGTCTCGCTAATTAATGAAATCCTGTCAAAAGCGAAGCACAACTGCCATAGACGGGGGGGGGGGGATGAGCTATTAGCCAAGCGTCTAGTTCACCCCTGAAGCCCAAGCACTGATGATATCATCAACACTGTCATCACAGCTTACCAAGGGACGATATGGATAGACAGAGGGGTTATTTGGCTAATAGCCATTACAATGGAGATGGAAGATGTAGCTGAATAGATGACGATGTTCCTCTTGTCCTCTTCCTTACCTCTTTGTAACAGCGTTGTGGTACTCAATGAACGTCCGTCCGTCAAAGGCGACGGCCTCGGTCTCTCCTGCAGACTTCTCGTAGATGGCTGTGAAGGACATGGAGGGGTGAGAAGATGAGATCACACGAATCGATAGGAATGAGGGTTGGGTTATCAGAGCTTAAAGCACTGGATTGTGAGCAAATGTGGTAGGGGGGAGTAGTTTCTAATTAACGTGAAAGGCTCGGCCGACCACACGCACACGGTTAATGGCGAAAGCAGTGACAGAGTGTGTAAGACAGATCGGGCCAGAGTGGGTATATGTCTGGCAGAGTAGCATGAAGATGATGAAAGGGATGTGCAATGCTTTAATGAATATTCCGTTGACACATTTCATCATTTTCATAACTCTGCCGCATTAGTTTGAAATCAATACATAATGGCACTGACATAAAAGAGACATCACGTGTCTAATACTGGCATTATTATCTTTGGTACAGACAGAACACAATGGAAATAAAGGTCTTATAAGCAGTGAAAAATCTGGCTCGTATTTTACCTGATATTCAGGCAAGCCAAGAAAAAGCTGTGTTACATGAAGCATCGCAGATTTCAGTCCCACTCATAGTATGCTTTAAAGCAGCCAAAATGCTACGTGTCCTCTTAGAGCAAAACCTGATAGTCTTGGATGAGAAAATAGAACAATTTGTACAGTTACAATGATTCATTGCGACTGCACGCTGCCATGATAAGGTGATCTCAACCTACTGAGTATTGTTAGCCATGGGCTGACACAAAGGCCAATCACACTGATGCTCAAAATTGGGGTAGGAAATGTGCTTAAGCACAGAGATTTTCTGTGGTTCATTGACTCACATTATGATAAAGACAAATGGAATATGTCTGTAAGGATAGACACTGACAAAAGCTGGATTACTCACTGTTCTGACAGTGTCCCCCTGAGAAACCGTTGAGGCAGACACACTCATAGGTGTCCAGCTGGGGGTTGCATCGGCCACCATTGTGGCAGGGCTCCTGGGAACAGGGGTGGTCCTGGAACATGGCTACGTTGCTGGAGCGCAAGGCGTTCTCCTCCCTGAGGATGGGTGTACCCATCAGAATGATCTGGAGGCAAGAAACACAGAGTTAAAAAAGGAGCACTTCAATGGTTTTGTGCATACGCTAAAAGTTAGTTTAAAATTCATGTCATCAGGCGTTATCTCTGCCTGGGCTTCGACAGATTTACATAACAAAAAGATGCAAAAAGGGAAACATTGACATGAAATAAAAACAAAACAGTGATGATCTTACAAGAATGGTATTGGTTGTAATATGTGAAATGTATCACAGAATAAGACTTTTTGACTCATACTGGGGAAAAAAGTTGGGATATCTCAGCCTCTGCTTTTATGATTTTTCCCTTCTGGTTTTAATTTGTCTCTTTAGAGTCTTGCAGTACAATACTGAATGACTGGAGGATCTCTATAAAGCCCCAAAAAACTATTATTTCTGTGTAAAGTCAAATGTTTGTTATTAAATAAGCAAATTTTGGAAAAAAAACATCCTGAAGTATTTCTTGATAACCCACTGAAATCCAAAATGTCACAAAAAAAATCACTCAAATCTAGAACAATCTGTAACATATGGAGCAACCATTTTTTGCTGTATTAATAACACTTATGGGTCATTGGAGAAATGTTTTACATGTTGATTCCATTTAAAATAAAATAAAATGTAAAATAAATAAACAAATTCAACTTTAGTTTTTCTTTGTTTTGATGGTTTATGGCCTTATAACTGCTTCATACTGCATAAAGCATGTTTAAGTTCTCTCTCCTTCTTCATGGTTTTGTTGTTTCCATAGAGAGGCAGGACTTTATATTGTAGTGAAAAATGAACCACAGCGAATAAAAATGTGACAGGAGTGAGGGACACACTAAAACTGTTCAGAGGTGAGAGGGTTAAGGGCTTTAGACTCAAAACCTCAGCTTTTCTGCTATGCACGTACACAGACATTTTTTGAAACATAGCTTTTGCTAATGCTATGTACTCTAGCAAGGATAACATTACAGACAAAATATTTGTCCTGTAAAAACAAAATTCCTTGAAGCTCAATTAGAACGCCTTGTTTTAAAGTAGTTCATCACAACTCGCCGGCAAAATCCGGCATTAAAACAATATAATCTCATGAACACTTTTCATAGATAGACCTGCATTTATGTAATACTTTAAGTGACCTTTCTTTGGGGGTTACTTTGACAGTATAATCCTCGTCTTGGCTTCATGTCTGTTACCTCTGTTTAATTATCGTCGTTCAATCATCTGATTAAATTTTTCTCTCTTACCAAAACTCTTGAAGATTATTACTTGTTACCATTCTTGTCTGTTATTTAAAGAAAAGCATCCAATTAAAGGGATTTGTGTTTTCAGCTTAACAATCGTTAAACCCTAATTATTGCAACACATCCTCAGAACAAAAAAGTGCATGCACCAATGCAATAGATTCAGTTTAACACGTTCCTCTAAAGATAAATTCCACACTTTCATCACACAATAAAGAAGCTCAGAAAGTAGGTGTTGATACAACACACATGTTAAAACAGTACATCAAACTGAGAATACATACCGTCTTCTTCATAATTAACTATTCCCTAAGGCCAAGGAAGACAAACACCACATTTAGCTTTTGATTTGCTCAAAAGTGTCAAGGGAAAGTTTGTAGCGGAGAACTAATGACAAGTTTTTGCAAACAGAAACATCCTGCCTTTGTTCTACTGAGATATTTTTGGCACTCAGAGATGAGCTTTTTACTGGAAAGTGGAGAAAAAACTGGAAAGCTGTCAGGGAAAGATCTGAGAATAGCAAAAGGGAGGGACTTCAAAACGCGCATTCTATTATTAGTGCATGCTAATCCTAATGAGCAGAGTCACTGCCTGTCACAGTGTGAGCTTATAATGGAAAACGACTAATATGAGGGTCTGTAGTATGACAGCTGGACAGCTAGTAACTTATCACTTGACTTTGCCGCTGTATGTCTCAGGACACAAGGGCCCAAAGTTGTTAAAATAACATCTAGACTCCACACACACAGCTAATGACTAAATATTCCTTTAAGAAATAAAAGCTTGTAAACATTTACCTTTTGGATTGTTCCCTTGAAGCCCTCTGTGAGAGCAGCCACTCTTGCTAGTCGGCTGTAATCAGGAGCTCCGCCGACAAAAAGAGACTCTTTCAGGTTAAGATCTACGTGCATGTTCTGGTGAGACAAGACACAAACAGAGTTCAGCTGGGGAGCCAGAGCTGTGAAAAAAGCCACACATATATCTTTAAAATCTTTTCCAGACCCCATCTTCAATCTGTCTCTGGAGTATTCTCCTGAGGACATAATGGTTTATGGTTTTACTATAGTGAATGGAGTTATGTGTTTGTGTCCAGGGAGCCATAAGTTAAATCACATGTATAAGTTGCAGACCACAGTCATGCCACAGTCACATAGATTGTCCCATTAAAAAAAAAAGAAAGGATTTATCCATATTGTACCCAGCAGAGGGTTTAACTGTACTTCCTTGCCTTAGGCCAATACACTTGATACATTACAATATAATTGATTTCTGTGTCTCTCAGAGAGAGTGGTCAATTATCCTCTATCTGTATGACATAAAAAGAGACTACAAAGGAAAATCAGGAGCAGGCTGGACTTGAGATATGGATGGTTCTGTACAGACATCTCTAATGAATGGCTGATTATAAGCACCGACCTTTCAAACAGTTGAGTGTGGAGGCACATTAATTGCAATTCATTTGCGCAGCAGATGGCTATGAAATTCGATTCTTTCCACCAAACCTTTGGGACAATTGCTTTGCACTAGCAAGGTGCCGCTTCCTACTTTTGCATGGAAGAGCCGGCCCACTTCAGAAAGAAAGAATTAATGATCTTTATTTTATGTAGGGCAGTAATTGCCAGAGGGGTAAAGTGGAGTTAATTGCTGGAAAAATGATGGAAGAAGCCAAATAAACAGACTTTGTGCAGGCAAGCTGGCGTCGATTCGGCTTTTATTTAGGATGAGATTTGGAGTGCAGGAGGCAGCGGTGCTTGGCTGGAGCCTGGGGTTGTGTCACTGCACCTTGAGCTGCTTCCAACAGAGACAGGGCAGGGACTTTGGCCAAAGCTGCTGGACCCAGCCGTGGCTGGAGCCTCTAGGCTTTGCCAACAGTTGTCACCAACTGTACGACATTACTGCTCCCCAACACTCACCTACTCTGCAGATCAAGTTACAGATGAATACTGAACCCGCTCCTCTGGTTTTTCATCTTGTTGAAGACGCTTTCTAAAGGTGGTACTTGCTATCTGTATATGTAAAGCCACTTTCGTATGACTCTAGAGTGAAATTTCATGCGGTGAAATGGTAGATCAGGTTGTGTTTCATCTCAAACAGGCAACAATCTGCCCCTGGTCAAAGAGGACTATGGAGTGACTCTTGCTCTGGGATGTTCAGTAAGTCTTGTTTATGTTGTCATGAATGACTGAGTGGGTGAAAGAGTGACAAACTTCATGATGTTATGGAGGACTGTTCTTGTGTGCAAAAGAAGTGAGAGCAGATGACAAAAGAACAGCCTGGCTTGGCTTAGCACCTCACTGTCTCCTACGGTATATATCCTCCTCGCCTCCCGTGTCTTCGCTCTCACTTTCCGACAGGCACGCGGCATTGGCGTAATATCGCCGCCTACGCTGGACTAATGAAGACGTTTCTTTGTTGCTAAAAACAATGGTCGTCACTAAGATGACTGCCTCTTTTCCTTCTTCCCTCCCACCCTGCCACCCCCTTCCACCCCCACAGCAGATGGACCGAGGTGAAAGCCAAACCGTGTTCTTTAAGAGCATCTCTTCTTCTGTGCTGTGTGTGCGTGTATGAGCTTATGAAATGGCAAAGTTTTTCTACAGAACTGGCCCCTTTAAAGCTGCTCACAGCTCTGCAGAAGTAGCTTTTATTTCTGTGCTGTTGTTGCATGGAGAGATGGGAGTGAGAGGACGTAGTGAACGGCTCAAATGAAATACAGGCAAAGGTGTGACTGGGACTTGTCTCATTACCTTGCGTGATTTCTTATTTCCAGACAGCACATCATAGAGAAGGAAAGAAAATAGGGAGGAAGAGAGTTATTAGGGGAAGACTAGTAAGTGTCTGTGCACAAAGAGGCATGCAGAGCTAGACAAGTGCAAAAGCTCACCATCCACACACTGTCACATATAAGCTCATGTACTCACTCATGCATACCGTACGTAAGAGCATTAAAAACAGCTGCTGTGTGGCACAGAGAAGTGGCACATTAGGTACATTAAATAAGAATATAAGACATGTAGAGAATGCACCTTATACTGTACTCATACCACAAAACAGTGCAAGTGTTTGCTTACAAGAGTGAATGCAAATAAGACAGCGAGTCTAAGAAGGCCATGCATGAAGCAGATGGTGCGATTGAGAAAAGATGAAAAGAAAAAAAACTTCATGGATGAGAGACTGTGAATAGTGCCACTTAACCCAACCTCATTTACAGACTACTGCCATTCACAATAAGAGGTAAAGTAGATGTTTTATTTCTCCTGTACTTATATATGTGCCTTTGAAAGTTTGTACCTCATTAAGCTCAGCCTGAGCAGTCTTTGATATGATGATCAGTCTCAGCTTGCTATATGCATCCATACGTATATGTTCCTGTGTGTGACCATCTTTGACAAGGTATGGGTTGCTCTAGGCAAACCATTCTGTAACTCCCTCCTGGCTCTTAACGCTGAAGTAGGAGAGAATTAGCTGACAGCCACACTGGATAGGCTCTCTGCATGGAGCTCCATAACTAGTCTCAGCTCATCCTTTGCGTCCTCCCAGCCCGACATCCATCTTCACGTTTCCCCCTCTTCTTTTTCTTTAATAAGATTTTCTGCTTCTGTTGCTAGACTAAAACACAATTACCATACGGACGATGGGAGGCAGCAGGGGAAGGACTGAGCAATGAGGGGAGAAAAAAAAGGGTTGCGTCTTAAAGGAAGATGATGGAGTTGACAGAGTTCATGTTCATAATCACAAATTACACTGTTTAATATAATTGGATGACTTACAGACTTATCAAACTGTTAGATCACCTTCATTTAGAAGCATGTACCTGCTTTATTGGTCTAGGCGTTGGGCTTAAGAGTTTCATTACACTCTCCTCGCTGCTGCTGTCTCTCTCATCTGCCTCCACCTCCCCAGACTCCTCCTCAAAGGCTGAATTCATAAAATTAAATGTATACCAGCAGTAAAGGTTGTTTTCATTTCTGTGTGTCAAGGCTGAGAGTTTTGCAAAAAAGTGGAATTATAAAATTAGGACAGCTTGTCAAACTGGCCCTCTCCATCTGAAGCTTTCCCTCCCACCCTGACAGAGTCAAAACAAGCCAGCAAATCACAGGGTATGAAGCTGTGGAAAACCTCAGCACAGAGGTGAAAACTGCTGATCCAACTGTGCCTGAATTAGTATGGGATTGGATTATCTTCATAAGGCCAAATAGGAGCCCGAAGTGGCATTGATGGGATACGAGCACACAGATGAGTATATATGGGCAGAAGCAAGGAGAAGCATAGCATCATAGCATAGGCCCATCAGCCCTTCATGCTGAAAGGAAGATAACCATGAGCAGGAGTACGTTAGCTTGCTGTTTCTTACTGGTGCCTCTCCTCGGACCGGATCCTTCTTGTTCACCATGATCTCTCCTTTGCGGTTGGAGCGCTCCAGGTTGATGGTATTCCACACGTTCAGCTGGATTGCCTCCTTACTCCTGAATCGCACATACAAACACACACACTGTCACATGCTAGGAAAAACTGACTTGATTGTTGCTACATAACAGAGGAATGCAAAACCTTGCTGTGTTTAATGTATAATGCATGATCCTTTATGGGATTACAGCACCTTGTATGTTGCTTCATGTCTTCTTCGTATGGATTATAAGAATATAAAATATCAAATATTGGTAGTCTCCCATGGTCATACCATTTGGCAGCACAGAATGATCTGACTGCACCTCATTATCATTCTGTTATATGAGGAAAAACACTCTGGGCTGCTTGGCCTTCTGTAAACCATTCATAATCACAGTGACAGGGGAATCGCTTTGGTGCAACATTTGCATGCAGGGAGGCAAGAACTGTCATTAAAATGGCTAATTTACCCAAATACAACTAGCAGAGCTGCCTGACTGCATGATGCAAATATTCTGCAAAACGTTAAACTTTAAGTGTAGCAGGAGGTTGTTACTGTTGTTTTTTCTGAAGTCAAGGGTATTTTTGAAAACAGTAACGCACAGGTAGTTGAAGGGGAGGTTAGAGCTGCATCACAAGCACAGTCAGTAGCAACCTTCTCAGACTACATCTGGTGATTCAGACGAACCTGATGATGGCTGACCCCTTTCCCAAGTCGTAGCGAAACTCCAGGATTCCGTCATTGAGAGACAGAGAGATGAAGTCTCCTTTTCCGTCCGATTTTTGACCGTTATAGAAGATCACACCATTGGAGTCATTGGCCATGAGAACCACTGTCATGCTGACCTTTTGACTGAAGATGTAGAACAAGCACAACCAATAAACAAATGCAAAATTGAGTGAAACACGGCTATCTGTACTCAGAGGTACCATATATTCTACATGCTTAGGTCTGGATAACATTATTTGTGTAACTCTCATTGTCAATTCAGTTCAGGCTTACGGAGGGCAGTTCTGCCTTAGGCACAGAACAAGCTCAGGCTATGAAACCGACAAGATATCCAGTGTTCAGTAATACATATAGGGCTTCACTGTGTGAGTTTCACACTGAGACATGGGACTTACCGCAGATCGTGCCCGTAGAGATGGAGACCCTTCAGCTCCAGGTAGGAGTCTCCATTGAATAGTGGCATGTAAGACCCTCTCCTCTCAGCCACTGGAAAAACAAAGAGACTATATTCAACCTCAGGTCCTTGTTGCAGACAGAATTGAAATTCAGGGATAGTCAGTGCGTCTTCAAGGGACCTGTCAGCATTATGGAAAGAGATGGATTTGTGTTTTTATAGCCTTTGGGATTAAGACTTTCTCTTGACAGAAATTCAAACAAAAAAGATCCAGAAACCCTTACGTCAGACTGATTACACAGCCCGCCACTGTATAACAAAAAACCTTCGGAGACATGTGGAGTTTAACACCACAGCCGGGACCTATGAAATAATGCAGCCATTGTATTTTGGCAGGCCTTTTCACAAATTCATCTCTTTGCGACGGGTCTATGTCTGGCTGTCCTGTTTCTGGCTGTCTGGAGTGATTAGGACAGGCACTGTGCCATCCTTCTAACAAGTGGCTTGACATTAAAAATCACTCAAGTGTCACCCGGGGGTATGTGTTTATGGTGTTGTTTGCAAAACTACCATCATTCAGAGGCATGTGTTACATGAGACGCTTACGCACATGTACACACACACAAAGCTAACACACATACCTATCTATGTAGCCGGCTAGAAAGCCTTTATTCATAATTGGCTGGGATTAGCTGAGTCGAGTCAGGATGGAAAAGGCAGACGGAGATGAGAAAGCTAATTAGTTATTGTGCACAAGACTGCTAATGATGATGGCACGCACTATGGAGGAGAGGGAAAAATAGTCCTGCACACATAACAAGGAATTGTGCACTAAACTAGAGTACCAGAGCTGCTCAGAGTGTAGTTTCTTACAAAACAGTTCTTTTTCACCCATGGCTCGCACTGAAAGCACAGGGATCAATAAGTCAGTAGAGGTCAAAGCATTAGAAGGAGCAAAGTGACCAGGAAAAACCATCTGACCACAAGATGGAGGGACTGAACTTGACAACTGAAAAAAGTGAGTCAAGTTAAAGCTTTTACAATCATTCTTTGCTCAACTATTAGAGAAATAAACAACTGAAAAGCAATACTTAGAGAGTGGTTTCATCTATCATGAAGGTCAATGTAAACATTGGGCTAATTTTATTTAGATTTCAGTAATGTTACCTAATTATTACTTGCAATAAAACCTTTCAAAAACCCTATAAATGTAGCAAAGGCAATGCTAAAGCAGCTGAAAATCAAATTCTGCCTTTTTAGTAAAGTTTGCAGCTGTGATCAAAGCTCCCGGTCCCAGCTACAATCAATCAGATCTTCAGCAGAGTTCAACTCACACTGTTTATGATTCACACACAAACACTGTAGTGGTCACTGACTTCACATAGTGAAGTCAGCGAATGTGAGACACTTGAAATTCAAACTCCCCCCTGCAGTTGGTTTTTCATGGAATGCTCAAGTCCAAGTGATCCTACTTGGGATCCCACTTACATTGCTAAATTGTAATGATTTACACTTTCACAGGGTTAAGGCAGTGAGGAAAGTAGGCCATTCAATACTACTGGAACACCCTTGAGAAAAGTCCTTGACTGTGAATATTATATCGGTGAGCTGGACTCACAAACTCTGGCAGATATGAAATGGAAACCACGGCTCAGCAAAACGTGCACACACACTCAGATGCAAACACTTCATATTACTACTAATTCACCTTCAGGCTCCCGATGAGTGGGCTCTAAGCTACCTGTCTTTTTAACTGTTCTCAATGCAGCCCTCAGAGGGGACGTCTGCCTGGCTGCCACCGTATCTGTGAGCTCCTGTCTGGGGCTGACACTCTGGCTGACTGACGCTCCCATTAATCACAGTGGGCAGGGAGGACTGATGCGATTAGTCATCTCATTGATTCCTGTGAAAAAATAGCCTTTTGAAATGGGAGACGCTCTCGCTCACACGGCATTGATTTTTGGTTCACCTCAATTTATTTTAATCACCTGCTAACTGGAACTCAGGGCTTGGAAGGGGGCTATTCCCACCTGATTTTTCTAAATTCCCAGGGGTACAAGGGTGCATGTTTCTCTTTCTCTTTAGAACTGTGCAAGACAGTATATTCTCTTTAATTTGCAGTTGCAGAAGTCAACTTCTGCAGACATACATGACAACAACTAGAAAGGCAGGGAGGGAATAACATGAGTAGACTTCAGAATGCGACACCGGGAAAAGTGCTAATGATGAACTTCAAAAGCAGCTGAACCGTGCTTTGGTCTTTTTCCCAGCAGCGGACTGGTTTTGCGATGTGAAACTAAGTACCAACAAACATGTTTGAAGACAACACCTGTGGGTGGATAGGCAGGGAGGGACTGAAGGAAGGTTGCAGCTTGGCTCCTGCTTACCCACTAACAAGCGTAGCCAAGTCTGGGTTGTGAATGGCCCGACGGGGCCAATCATCTAACTCAGTTCTGTAACACACAAACCCTACCAACCCCTCGCACCCTGCAGGCTCACCCTCCCCTTCTGCATTTGATCTCCCTTTTCAATTCAAGATAGATGGAAATGTTACAGAGCGGAAAGCAAAGGAGGAAAAATGGGGAAAAACTGAGGAGGGTCTACTCAACTGACTCCAAACTGCTCTGGACAGTAACTGAAGCATGAAGCATGATGTTACACCACTATATACAATGTTTAGTCAGATTACCTTTCTCACAATGCCTCCCTTCACGTCCCATGGGACACTCGCATTTGTAGCCTCCCTCGGGCAGTGCCTGGCACTGGGAAGATGGATGGCACCTGTTAGGCTCACATGGGTCATGGACGTCAGCACATGTTGGACCTGGACGTAAACACACAGATATCCACCATGAGAAATCCACCAATGAAGCGTGCAACATTTTCTACCACTGTCTCGTACATTCCATGTGAGATGAGGGAGCCAAAAAAAGGGGAGAGAAGTTAAGTATGAGGATTTCCTCAGTAATAGAGGTCATTTTCTAATAGGATTTGGAAATATTACACGTCCAGATTAAACAGTGGAGAGTCTCCCTGCCATGCAGCCATGCTTTGGGGCCAATGTGATGGTGGGAAAGGATCACCAGTGTCTATTGGATGATGGATTTGCCCTCTGCCACAGACCATCTGAATTCACCCGTCATTATATTAGCAGTCAGAGCCTGTGGAGAGTAGAGCGCTTTAATGACCCCATCCCCGCTGAGCTCACAGGGCTCCACCGTTTTCCTCATTTTCACTTTTGGAAGCTCTCTTTCATGCACCGCTCTCACTTCTTCCCGACCACAGCTCTTTTTTCATATCTCTTCCTCCTCTCACATCTTTTAACTGTAATACTCTCTCACCTCTCTCATTCATCTGGCTGTCCCGGCATGTCCTCCCTCCAACCACAACTCTCCCCACCCATTTACTCTTTCTTCTCCCTCTCTGTGATCTGTCCCTCCCTTCGAGACAGGCAATCTTAGCCACTTTCAAACTGACATCATGACAAAATTAACTAGAATGTGAGTCTGCAGGCAAGCGTCCAGTTCTCATTATCAAAATTCATTTTACACCATGTTGCCAACACAACTTTTATCAAAGCAGTGCCTCTCCTGAGTAGTGGGTTATCTATACTCAAACTCCTCGATAATAACCAAATATGAAAGCATTGTATGAAAGGCAACAACAATGTAATATGATACTTTATTGAGCACATTTTAAATTCAAAGAAAATGGCAGATAGGGGCTTTCAAAACCACTGCTCCACACCTATGTGAGAATAAAATCCTTGACTATTCAAGCATAAAAGTTAACTCTGACAATTAATCTGGTTCTTATGTGAAACTTTCTGCAGTGGGCTGCTGCAGTATAACCAGCTTGGGACATGCTTGGCTAGGCCCTGATGATGTCTGCTCTTAACTATATTCTCTCTGAGTTGCTTGTTAGTTGCCATCTGCTGGAGGGAGAAAAAGAGGAGAAAGGGATATGGAAGGAGAGATAGGCCAAAGGCCAATCACTGAGAATTTGTTGGAAGTTTTCATGTTCCCTATACTGCGTCAACATTTAATCCCTCATTTCTGTGTTGGACACACAGATTTGATGGTGTTTACAAAATGACTTGCAGCGCTCCAGCTGGGGGCACGAGTTACACTGTCAAATTAGGCTGTCAAGCTTACTTAGGATTTGTGAGTAAGACATGACCACGGTGAATCCCCAAAGAGACGGCAAAACAGAAATATACATACACACAAATATACAAGTTTGAAAATTACACACGAATAAGAAGTATTTTCTATTTTTTCCTCTGTATTTAGACTGGAATTACCTTCTCAATGTCCCACGACTGTCCAGAAATCCCAGTATGATTATTTGAAAAACTGCTGAACTGCACCACTGTAGTGATGAAACTTTCTGTTGTGAGCGTCTTACCCCAGAATCCCTTGCTACACTTGCAGTGGAACATCTCAGCCTCCTTGACCTGGCACGCAGCAGCGTTCTTGCAGGGATTTGGCTGGCAGGGGTTGTTACCACATTCACCCACTCCACTGCCATACAGACTGTCACCACCAGTCTCCTGCAGGTTCAGCACCCGGTTGTTGACATCCAGCAAGCGGATGCAGCCCACCAGACCCGTGGCCACTGCTGTCCTTTCCCTGACACTAAAGAAAGAAAGAAATGCTACAATTATTATTTTCAGCTATACAGCAGGCTGTTCTTACATGAAGTAGAGCATGAAAAAACATGAAAACAAACTAAAATGTAAGTAGTAAAATATTTATAATATGATGAGTCTCTTTTTTTTAAAATAATGAGCCCACAGTGAGTAAAAATTTAACAGAAGCAAAAAATGTCTAGAAACACTCACAGGGTTAATAACTCTGAACTTACAGTAAAATGCTAAATGCATTATACTGTAGATGTATAAATGTATAGCATAAATGTCTAGCATTGCTGGTAAACTTATTACAGAATTCCAAAAATTCCAAAAAATAGAAATGGTGTGCATTTGTAAATGAACCCGTGCTTTACCACATTACACAAACAGGGGATCAATAGCTATATATATAGCTATTTTTTCCCTCCAAGTTCTCCATCTATAAGCTAGTCCTTTATTTCTCCCCATGCCAGGGGAAATTCTCATTGTTACAGCAGCTTATGTAGCAATAAACATAGCAATAGTAAGAAAATAGTAGTAATAATATTTACAATATGTACAGGGATGAGAAATGAGAATGGAAAAAATAAGTTTAAAAAGTGCAAAGATGTAGCAGTGCAAGAATCGCTGTGCTAATTTTATGGTCTGGGGTGATATGACATGAGTCCAGTATATGCTAGCATCAGCCAGTGATGCTGATGTTGTAAAGTCTTATAGCAGATGGGATGAAGGACCTGCGATAGCGCTCTTTCTTGCAGGGTGGATGTCTCAGTCTGCTGCTGAAGGAGCTGCTTAAAGACCCCACAGTGTCATGCAGTGGGTGAGAGGGATTGTCCATGATGGATGTGAGCTTTGCCAACATCCTCCTCTCATCCACCTCCTCTATGGAGTCCAGTCCATTATCTATTCACCCCTTAATCCTCATTAGGGGGCTGGAGTCTAGCCCAGCAGACTTGGGCAGAACAGGGTCACAGGGAGAACATGCAAACTCCATGGAGAAAGATCCCAGGCCCAGGCCGTGACACGAACTGTGGATCTTCCAGGTGCAAGGGAACAGTGCTAACCACCGCACCAATGTGCAGCCCTCCAAGTTCTCTAACGGGTTAATTACTATGAAAACGAGATTTACTGTAAATAACTGTGCTGTTTGGAAATAGTGGAACACTGAACTCAATGTTAAAGGCTGTAAACTAAAAGGTTTAATTTAAAAGAAGCCACAGTTGATACATTTTCTGTCTGATTTATTTCCTGCAGTGACTATTATCATAATGGTGTAACTGTAAGTGTAGGAAGAAGGTCTTACTCTTGCTTCATTTCCTCAGGCACTCCTCCAATGAACAGGTGGGTGTCGAGGTTGAGGCCGTCTGTGCCGCGGGGACTCTCGCCCTCAATGTGTGGTTCGTTGTCCACGCTGAGCATGGCGTTTCTGCGATTGCGAGTCACCACCAGCTGATGCCAGCGGCCCTGACTCACCTGAACTTTGCTGACCAGTGTACCTGTGCCTGAACCTGTGTTAAACCTGAGAACAGTTGATATACAGCATGTTAGACCAAGCCTCAGTCCACTTCATCCAAAAATCATTCTGTTCCTCTGTACTCTTACACTTCATACCAGTGTACTGCACCACCTGCAGAGATTGTTTTCCGAAAAATACTTGTTATTCATTGAGCGCCTCTAACTGACTAGAAAAAATCTGCTCATACAGTCAACATGACAGAGAAGGATGAAAGGAAGAAGAAGACTTCCCTTTTGGGATTCCAAACTCCAGTATGTGACTGGAATGAAGCAGTTACTCATTTAAAAATGTATTTCACTCCCTCGTTTTAATTCAACCCTTAATCTAATGAGGTTTTGTTGAGAAAAAGGCCATATCATCACAGAAAGAAGCTGCAGTATATGTGCACCCACACATATGGTAGCAAACCTGAGAGCAATTATCTGCCACAAATAATTAGTTCTTCTCCCCATGTCTTGGATTTGCAGAGCTGTGGGTGGTAATCTCACAGCTGTATTTCTGGAATTGAGGCAGAGCTGTATTTGAAAGCACAAGTGACTAATGAGCTCCTTTAGTTTGCTATTGATTTTACTCTGAATAGAGAAATCTAACCTGGTCAGGTTGGGCGAAACTGAAAGTACTTTGAGGGGTCAGAGTGAAATATGAGACCCAAAAGATTAAAAAAGCAGATGAAGTTTGAAATAATAGGTACAAAACAGGTGTGGTGCAGAATCTGTAATTAGTCCATTCTTGTCTCTTCTGAAGATGCTGTCTTTTTAAAATTCCACTCTGGGAGAAGAGATGCATCCTTGGTGTTTCTGCAGGATTCTGACAGCAAAACTGATAATTTAAACAGACTTTCTGAAAGTTACTGTCAACCTCAGTCTAAATCTGTTGATAATTATTACAAAATATATTATTTGTACCTTTCTACATGTCTTTAATGGACACTACACCAACTTGACGTCAAAATCAACTTACTGCACATGACAATTGATACTTGGCCTAACTTAAAGTCAAACTCTACATGACTAGCTGATAGAGTACCAGATGTGGGTGTTTACCTGACAAAAAGGGTCTGACAGTAACATCAATGAGTGGCATTATGGGAGATGTAGGATGCTATATTTCTGGAGTCTTACTCAATATATCCATTTTTTAAAAATTGGTCTTCATTAGTCCCTGTAATTGTTTTTAAATAGGTCTGTGGTTGTTCTCCCACCAACTAGCTTTAGTCTCCATCATGTCCACTGTGGGATGCTGCTGCTGACCTTCCTCCAGCCCACTGCTTCCAGAAGCCCATTTCCACCAATCTACTCTGCATCGCCCTTACTATACATGATATGCTCATCTACACACTGTTTGCATCTTACTACCAGCTACATATGTAGTATATTTAATGCCAGAGCCGTACACCATAACAGTAAACTATGAATCAGTTTCAGTGTTGGTCTGTTCTGTATATCCCCAGTCACTCTGTATTCATTATGCATCACTTTGTATGGATCATCTATGTTTCTCATATCATGCATTTATGCTAATTGTGTGTTATGTGTTTTCCTGGTTCCATGGGTCTCCCCATATGAAGTTTCTTAGGGAGTTTTTTTCTTGCCACTGTCGCCTTAGGACTTGCTCTGGGGGTTCAGGCCATCTGGGTTCTCTAAAGCGTCTTGAGACAATCTAAACTGTAATTGTCGCTATATAAATAAAATTGAATCGCATTGAATCTGGGGCCAACATTTCTGCTATGTAGCTTGGAGCAGACCATGATGTACTGTGAAAGTGATCAATAAAATTTTAAGATTAATTCTAAAACAAACAGGAAGCCAGTGTAGGGAATATGAGTGACGTGATTCTGGCTGCAAAGCCAATACAAAGCAGAGCTACTGCGTTCTGAACCAGTTAAACCTGAGAGACTGACTGTTGGTTTATGGCAGAAAAAAGGGAATTACAGGATTTGAGCCTGAAGAAAATAAGTACGCAAATTATATTTTCAAGGTTGGAGTGTTGGAGCACTGGATGAATTCTAGAGAGATGGTTAATTAACATATGATATGTTAATTTTATCTTCACTGCTCAGTACATGTACAGTTCAAAGCATCTATTTGCCATTTTTGGCAAAGATCTCCATCTGTAAATACAAACAGCATGTTTCTTAATCCAGCCTGAAATTTGTACATATGTGATTAAAAATAACAAAATGCCCATTTTAGACAACCTGCACACATTTCCGTGCATATGCTCCCACCACCTGTAAATGCGATAATGTGAACAGCTTATTTGCAAATTTGAACATATTTTTAAAAGCCTTTATAGTCGTACCCTTCTAATCTGTCATGAAGCTTCTGTATCTGTTTATTTTCTGGCACAGCTGTAATTATTTGCCTCGTTATCTTCAGTACTGCGTTCTTGCTTTATTCGTATTTACATCCTCCGTCAGCTGCTGCTACTGCAATGACCCTGTTTCCTCATAGGGATCATTAAAGTTTCATCATTGGGAAGGATGGATTGGAAGGATAAAAGCATCCATAAAATTCAATCAAACAAAAGCAACAGAATCAATAGCTGACAAGGTTGCTGTGCTTCTTAACCCAGCCGACACTCACCTGAGCTCCATCCTGCCACTGACTAAAGCCAGAGAGATGAAGTCCTTCTTGCCGTCCTGGCCATTGTAGAGTAGGAGGCCGGTCATCTCGGAGGCTCTGAACTCCATGGCAATGCGGACTGTGTGGTATGCGCTCATGGTTTGGAAGGCCAAGTAGGACTGGCCTCCAAAAGATGGGATGAAGTACTTGATCACTGTGGGAGAATGAAGACAAGCCAATCCCGTCATTACTATGTGATTTGCTTTTGTAATGTGCATAATTAAGTGAGAGCGATGGTGGTGTGTCACTGGCGCTTGATGGAAAAACAAGCCTTTCTATCAGTTTATTTTAGGAATGGGTTTTTTTTCCAGAATGCTTGATGAGTTTATCAAAAGGAGAAGGCTGAGAAAGAGGAGGAGCGGAGTTTTACACCCTCTCTCAAGTCATACACATTCATGTTCCCTCACACACACACGCACACACACACGCACACACACATATATACACACACACGCATGCGAACCTTTGTTTTTTTTCCCTCTACAATTATGATTATTATCATCCATTTTCTCTCCCGGGCTCCTCTTCTCTCTTTCCATCTGTCTTTCTGTCCATCTCTCTGAGGAGAATGGCAGCTGATGAGCTCCCTCTTTTCTAATGACTTGATTGATCTGAAGGAGGCTCACATGCAGTTTGTGTGTGAGTGTGTGTGTGTGTGCATGATTTCATTTAGCCACTCTAACTTAAAGACACACACTGATTCTAACCAGCTAATTCCCATCAAAGCAATTAGTGTCAATAAGATGCAGCTGCATGAGGTTGCTCCTCACTCCCAAATATCCCAAAGTAGGGTAAGAGGGAAGACACAAAAGAGTTGTGCTGCTCAAGAAGTTCTTGATTCACGATTTTCTCTGTGGTGCTGATTAGATTCTTTGGTGAACGGCTCAGTGGTTGCTCATTTCTGAAGATGCTGAACCTGTTTGAATCACTTGAGATGAGTTTGAAGTGCTGGAGGAATGCTGTATGTGACTCAACCTCAAAATCTTTGTTATCAAGTTTTTTAAGAAATCCAAAATAAACCTGACACTCTGTCCTGGGCTTCCATTGCTGTTAACTCACTGAGCTTCACAGAATACAACAGAAGTGAGAACACTCCTGTGCTCCAGCAACCTCACACCTTATCACCTTACAGTAATTGCATTATTTATAAGAAGAACATTAGAATATTTGTTATTTAAAACTAAAAACAGCTTTCATATGTTATATTAAAAACAAACCCCCGGTAGGAAGTCAATACAACAAAAGATATTACTGAGATTTAAATCTTTTATTTATTCAGTATTTCATATGCATGCCTTTATTTTAAAGATATGGAGGACACCAGATTTCATATGTTCTTTCATTCGTAATTTTTTTTCAGTTGCTCTTTTCTGGAGGGGTTGTGTTGTTGCACCTTTCTCTGTAAAATATCCCAAATAAGTTCTATTGGATTCAAGTCAGGTGACTCCAGTTGATACTGACTAGAGTCGTACCTCTTCTGTGGTATGCTCTATATGGCCCAATAAACCCACATCTGTGCCCACTTCACATTTAATTTCCATATATATATGTAAAATAATTACATTTAATTTACACATATATATATATTACAGCATGGACGGAAAGTCATAACCTTCGCTGCCACTAAAGATATCACATTGCACTAACCACAATTACACAAAACTAAAGCATGACAGAATAAATAGATGTCATTTTTCCTCTAAGTTTTATTTATTATTATATGATTTAAATGATAATATATGACATGATATGATATTGTATTATATTATATATTTAAGCTTTTTATTATAATAGTGTATTTCTCCTGCTTTATTAACACATTAAAGCAGTTGAGGACGTGGTTAGTAGTGATTATACAACAGGTTAAAAGGCATGATTGGCACAATGTAAAATGGAGTGTCTAAAACTCCCTTAGGTGCCACAAAATCTCTGTAAATGTTAGCCTTTGGGGAAAAAAAATCTTTGAAATTGCTAATCAGAGCAACGCCAAATTACAGGTAAAATTTGTTTCAGCTAATTTTCTTAGATGAGTTTTTCAAATAAGCTCAGACTTTGAAACTTTTTTTAAGTTTTTTTTTTTTGGTCTTTTTGCCTTTATTATACAGGACAGTGCAGACAGTAAACGTGGGTAGAAGACTGGGGGAATGACATGCAGTAAATGGCCATGGGCTGGATTCAAATCCATGACCGCTGCAACAGGGACTATAGCCTCTGTTTATTGATTGCACGCTCAGTCAGCTGAGCTATCTGGGGCTTTGAAACTTTTGATTTAAGAGTAAGAACAAATAGAATGACCTCCCAATACATGACGAAAATGAAAAGACGCTGGCTGACTCACCCTTCTCACACACGGAGCCTCCTCGGCCAGCGGGGCACTTGCAGCTGAAGTCGTTGCCATCGTCCTCGCAGGTGCCCCCGTGGAGACAGGGGTGGGAGTCGCAGGGTTTCTGGGGCTTGTGGTGAGTTCTGCCTCTGACGTGAGTGATGGTGGTGGCTGGAGGCGGCACGGTCGTAGTGGCAGTGGCGGTGGCAGTGGTGGGGCGTGGTGTGGTGACCGGCGCTGAGGTGGTGGTGGTGCGTCTACTGCTGGAGGGCCTGCGGGTCGTGCCTGGTGGGCGGCGGGTGATGTAAGGGGAGGTTGGCGGAGGCCTGGTGGTGGTGGTGGTGGAGAGGGCCGCGGTGGTGACTGACTCTGTGGTTGTCATGGTGGTGGTGGTGAAGATGGGGATGGTGGACAGGCCTGAAAATGGCAAAAGAAAAAGAGAGTATGTTGAGCCTGCAGTCCTGAGATGTCCCATTCAAGACCCATAAAACCTTTGATAAATCACCTCATGAATAACTTAAAACCCCCTTTCACTTTATTAATCCCCACACACTCCTGTTAAGTCCACACTGCATTACCATAATTGGTGAAGCGAATATTCTCGTCCTCTGGCTTCTTCACGGAGATGCTGGTGTCTTTGGAGGCCTTTAACTGTTTCAGCAGCGCTCCAACGATGTCGTCCACGGTGTAGCTAGTGTCTACAACAAACAAGAGGTACAGCCACTCAGGGCAAAGCCTCAGAGGAGCACTCCAAAGCAAATACAGGACTCAAGCTTCTTTAATGCTACAATGGATATATCAGACAGCCATGTGGATGACAGGTGGAGCGTCTCTACGGACCATTTGTCCTCCAACCATAGCTTGTCTGGCTTTTTTCCAGATGAATCGCTCTCATAACGCTCGCCACAGATGTTTGCTTTACAGGCCATAGAGGAGCACCTCATAACTGCACCCATCGCCCCATGTGAAGGATATGAAGACGCTAAATGATACTCGTAAAAAAGAGAAAAATATAAAAGAGGAAGGGAAGGAGGAGGCTGGTGTTTGGTAAGTATAAAAGTAGTGCAAATGACTAGTTGTTGCCAATCAACCGTGTAATCTTGAGATTAATATGTATTCTTACAAAACTTTGCCTAATAATGAAAATTCAGCACCTAGAACTGGTGGAAATGAGTCAGAACTGTGCTTACAGCTGTTTTTGCAATGAAAACAAACCTTCTAGAAATTAGGAAAACCGCAGTAATCCCCTTTTAGCTGTCCAGTGATTGACAGCATATTAAAACAGCGGCCAGCAGGTTCCTGTACCCTTCTGAATTTTTTTGGGCACACTTCTAATTTTCTCATTGTCACACACTGTACTTTAACCGTACAGGAGCACAAGCCAACAATCTCACTGGCACAAACATTGAAATTATTTTTCCTGGCTCTGATGAACAAAAAATACTTCACTGAAAGTATAATCAGAGGAAAAAAACCTTCTCATGGTGTAGTGTTCTATCTTTTTTCTTTTTTTTAAATAAACAGGCAAGCAAAAGATTAAGTTGGCACTGAACAGAGCATTTAAAATAAAACATTCAGTGCTTCACAATATTATGAGCCAAATAAAAAATAAGTAGAAAGCACTCAGACAGCACATGCCAAGGATGCACAATCCTCTAAATGCGATATTTTAATAGTGGAAATGTTTAGTGAAGTTGTTAACCTACATTCAGATGATTTTAGGACTGAAATCCTGGTAACATTCTGCAAAAGGATCAACTGTCAAAAGTTTCACAAAGTTATTTAAATGGGTCTATGCCCCCTACTTCATATTTAAGTTTCCATGATGATTATGTGCAGTCACCACTTGACTGCTACTGTGCAACTGCTTTGTAAACAAATTTTGTGATGCAGGCCACATCTACACAAGCTTAGAAGTTGAAAAGTGGAATATTAAAAATATGTTGAATTTAGTAAAGATTGGAACTTAGAGAAGAAAAAGAAAACTTTGCAGAAACTTTAAAGAAATTGATCTGTGTGGGACTAATTAATCTAGGACGGATTCATATTTGCCTTACTTGCAGTCCAAAAGTAATAAATGATAAATGAAATGTACTTTAAAAGGTGATATGGTGGCTTATTGGGCCACTTAAAAAAGTAGGTCTTAAAAGGCTACTTAAAAAGTAGGTCTTCTTTGGCCAAGGGCTTGAATTATTTCCAAGTTTCTTTTAAATCTGTTAGGTATTCTTTGACACATCTTGCTTGTTAAAAGACAAATGGAACAAGTATATATATTTCTGCTCTCATCAAAAATCTCTCACCTGGTTTGAAGTGGGCCTCAACAAAGGCCAGAATGGAGTTGCTGGGTGCCAGGTTACGGACACGAACGCTCATAAAATCTTTGTGCACCTCCGACTTCCTGAACAACTCGTTGAGCTGATGAAGGGAGAGAGAGCAGGGGGAGGGAAGGGACAGAGAGAAGAGATGATAAATGAAACTGGTAATGAGCTCCACACTATCATAGCAACGAGTCCAATTCCTGAAGGAGGAAGAAAGACTGCTGCTCAAATTGGGGTGCAGTAAAGAAACCCATTGGGTGTCGGTGCACAAACTGACATTTAGCTGCTACCGTGGCATTAATTATAGGGACAAGTTTTCAGGAGGAGTCAAGATAAATGCTGTGCTACCCTGACATTCTGATTGGTTTTGCTTTTGATGCTTCTGCCGAGTGCATGTTGTTACAGCCTGAAGAGCTCCATAAGGAGGCAGGACTAAGGTGTTTTTTAATTCAGATATGATATTGCAGTGGTTATACTGAAGTTGCCTTCAGTCCCAAATTTTGGCCAACGTTTTACCCTAAAATTGAGCCATTTTTTTGTGAGAATTCAGTGTTTCCCCGTGATTCTGTCCTTGTCAACGTGGAGGAGGATTAATTGAATTCACACAATCAGCAACAAGCGACAACAGGAAAATCCTCAACATTGTCCTTTTTCAGCTGCTGGTTAAAATCACTGGAGCCACAGGGCTTGATAACCCACTTTAGCGCAGCATCCTCTGAGTGGCCACTTCTATTGTTTCCAGTGAGTGCTCCTCCACAATCTACATCTGTATCTCCGGCATTTCACTAAAGCCGCCATTGTTCACAAAATGACATTTTTAAACACATTTCTTTAAAAGAGACATATTCAGAGTGAACCCTTGTGATTTGTGTAGAAATCCACTAACGTTCAAAAGTTTGGGGTCACCCAGACAATTTCATGTTTTCCATGAAAACTCACACTTTTATTCATGTGCCAAAATAATTGTATACAGGTTTTCTAATCATCAATGAGCCTTTCAACACCATTAGCTAACACAATGTAGCATTAGAACACAGGAGTGATGGTTGCTGGAAATGTTCCTCTGTACCTCTATGGAGATATTCCATTAAAAATCAGTCATATCCAGCTAGAATAGTCATTTACCACATTAACAATGTCTAGACTGTATTTCTGATTCATTTAATCTTATCTTGATTGAAAAAAAAGTTTTTCTTTCAAAAATAAGAACATTTCTAATTGACCCCAAACTTTTGAACAGTTGTGTAACTTTAGTGCCTGTGTTTCACATTCTGTCTACAGAGGAGTTCTCAGACTCTAACAAACCTGCTGATTTGGTCAGAGACACTAATGACTCTGTACACTTTGTTAAGCTTCAGAATTTAGGGACCGTTTCCTTCATGAACTGAATGTGTCTAATTTGTGGGCTGAGGTGTGACAGCAAAGTAGAAAAATAAAATCCTCCAAAGCTGGCTTAGGGATGAAAATCACAGCGGACACACTGGCTTAGAAACCTCCTGATTTTTCGGCGCTCTGCTTTCTTTCGAATGTCCTAATTTATCTACTAATCATAACAAGTTGCCACGTTGTCGAAGAAATGTCCCGTAGCTTGATTGTTTTCCTGCTGTATATCTGTGAAAGTGCTTTGGTGTCTTCGGCTGCATGTATGTGTTCAGAGGGTGTGCTGGAAGATGAAGAAGGGGTGTTTGCTGTCGAGTGGCACACCAGGCTTCAGAGACACACAGGCTGAGAGTACTAACGAGCACACATGCACGCACAAATCGCTGTAAGGTAGCAGATTAGGTCCCAGTGGGAGCTGGTGACACTGATTCAACAGCTGGTACACGTGCACTGTGTAGGCAAACACACACACACACACACACACACACACACACACACACACACACACACACACACACACACACACACACACACACACACACACACACACACACACACACACACACACACACACGTTCCCATTTCATCAGAGGAGCGAGGCCCTGGCTTGGCAACAGAGACATTTGTTCAAAGATCTGAGAAAACGGACAGCGGAGAAACTCGACCAGGGTAAACCACAAGAGCCAAGCTGTGATTAGTGCACAGGCTCTGTGCCTGACCAGGCTTTGACTTGCTAACAGCAAACTGGCATCATGACCATCCAAACTTATGAGCCTCGTATCCAGAAGAAGGGCTTGATTTTTCAAATAGCTGAAAAGTCTTAATTAATCTCACATGAGAAGCTGCTTACGAATGTGGAGTGTTTGGCAAGCAATCGACAAATTAGTCTTTGCACAAGTCCGCAGAGAGCCGTTAGTTATTTTATGGTTGTCTTATTAAGCTTAAACACTTTCTCTCTGTGCAAACTCAGCCCGAATTATTTGAAAATTCTTAATCAAATGGCAGTATATCTATGAGGATTTTTTTTAGTCTTGACATCATCAGAATTCATATTCCAATGTTAACTCTCTGAACCCTGAGCAGTTTCTTTGCTCCATGTTTACTCTTTACTGTGAATTCATTTTTTCACTGCATTATAAAGTCCTGCACCTCTATAGAAACAGAACAACTGTACCTAGAACTAGCCAAAACTCAGGAATGTCTTCTGTACAGTATGACACAGTTTAAAGCCATAAATCTCAGAGAATTTTATTCGCTTCATTATTTATTTTATTAAAAAAAAAAAACTGGAATCAACATGTAAAACATGTTTCTAAGTGTTTCCATGGGTGTTGCCAATCCTGGAAAAAGTAGTGGCTCCATATACTGTAGATATTTAAATACTTAATTTGTAATCTGATGCTGGACCAGTCTCCTATCTGTTCTGTGTAAACACAGCCTGCAGTTCAGCCAAAAAGTCTTCGAATTTTTGTCATGTGACTGTTGGTTGCATCTGAGTCACCAGTGGCTTCAAGGTTACACCAAGCAGTGCAGAATTTGTTCTTTTTCACAGAATGTGGTCAGAACAAATGGTTTATACTTTGTACCTTAAAATGAGGCATGTAACTTTTCTGGTTGAACAGCATGTCAGTGATGAGTAGTTTAAGGACTCATCTGTAACCTCAGTTGAAAAGCTGATGTTTTACAAGCTTGTGGTCATTGATTAAATACAACATGCCTTCCTTAACTTGCTGGTGGGTTTTAAGATCCAGGGTTAGTTAATGTTTGTGAAAAAGTAAATACTGACTTAAAAATATTGCTAAAAAGAATAAATAAGGTGAAATAACTATTTCAGTGCAATGAAACAACGATGGACCATGACTGTGTGAAAAGTCTTATTTTCTTTTGATCTATGTGCCTGGATAAAAGAAGTGGTATTCAATCACTCTGCATATTCCTTTCTACACATTACCTCATGGAACAGATTGCCAATATTCCCCTTTTATTAAAAATCAAATATTAGCCAGGCTATGTTGTCTCCCTCTGATATGATGCATGTTCCTCCCTGACCGCAGCCAGCAAATATGTTTTTTATCATTGTTATTTTTCTATCAGATGTCAGACCAGAGAAAGCACTTCAGCTCAGCGTGGCACAATATTACTCAGCAGCTTTGGAGGTGTCAAGTGTGGAAAACGTGCAGCGAAACCTGTCTTAAGGAGCTGAAAGAATTTGATTAGTCTCTGCTGGTGAAGACTTTTATTGTGCCATGATGCTTTGAATGTTGTTTCAAAAGCTTTTCCACTCTTGACAAGAACCCTCTTGGGAAAACATGAGTTTGGAATGAGACTATCTAAGTGTACAGTGGACACAGTCACAACTGTCATATGAGCCAGCTGCAGTAATGCAGCGTTAATTGACTTTTTTGGGACAGATGAGGACAGAACAAACTGAATACACGGAATATGGCACTTTACGTCACTTTAGGAGTATAACTCTAATATTCACTCTACTTTTAGCTATGTTTTGATCTCCACCAAGCACAGGGCATTTGTGAAGGGTTTCTGTGGTCTCTTAAGACAGCTGTATCTGCTAAAAATGTCTAAAAGAGAGTGTAACAATTCTGTGTTTGCCTCAAGCATCATCCTTTACATCCATTACACAGTTATTTAAATGCGTTGTTAATATATACAAGAGTTCAGGTTTTAGAAACTTTCCTCCGTCTGAACTCTAAGCAGCGTCTGGCCATTTTTTGCTACTGTCACAGTTTTACTTAGTCTGGGCTCATTTTATACTGCAATAAAAAGTCCTGCACCTCTATGGAAACAGCACAGCCATGGCTAGAAGTAAAGAGAACTCTAACATGTCTTCTGTGCAGTATGAGACAGTTAAAATGCTACAAACCATTAAAAATCTGATCAAATAAAGCTTCTTTGATTACTGATTTTTACAACACCTGTCTACAGATGAAAAACTGGTGACTACAAAAGAGAAATATTTGGTGCTCACCTTTTCACATTTCTTTCCATCGGCTCAATAGTTGAGCCCCGTTGAGCCACAATCAAAGTCTCAGAACTTGGGTGATCACTGGTCGCAGCAAAACCACTAATGGCTTCACAGTTCAGCCAATAAGCACAGACTTATTTATTTATTTTTTGAAGAATCTGGTTAATGCAAATTATTTGCATTTGGTAAATTTTGTAGAATAATTGATTTTGATGATTATCATGATTTTGTGCTGTTTCACTAATTTTTGTCACTGATAAATAGTCTAATTTTGGAAACTTTCTAAAAGATAACATGTCTTCAAACCTGGCAGTGGGTTTTTGGGTTCAGAAGGTAAAGACTGTCAGCAGAAATCAGTGCTGAAACACAATGTCCAGAAGAATCATGCAGCCTTGACTGATTCAATGATATTTTTTATATAAAGGCAGCACTTACAGCGCTTTCTATGCTGCGGGCTGTCTCTCCAAACAGCTCTGACTTCGGGTCCTCCATCTCTGGTGTGTAGAAAATCTCCTGGCCCTCCACCTGGTCCAGATGCAGGAAACCGCTGAACTTCATGGTGGCTGGAAGGAAAGAAAAGGTAAGAAGATGAGAGAGTGAAACAGCACAGCTCAACCCTTCTTTCTCCTATCATTCAGTTCCCGCTGCCGTCACACAGCGCTTGTTTTGGGATAGTGCCAGTTTGGTGTTAGTGATGGATCGTGTGTGTTTGACAAGATCAGGTTAGTGAGTGTGTTGCTGACTGCATGGGGGTTTGAAAGGGGCTGGAGTCTGGAAGTCGTGGTGGTGGAAATGGTGGACTGTGAAATATGAGAGAAGAAAGGAAGGAACAGAAAAAGGGGAAGGACTGAAGGGAATTTGGAAAAATGGGCCAGTTTTACCAGACGGAGACTCGTCCCAAAAGCTGACCGTGGCATGGAGGGCTGGGTAAAAAGACAACAAGTTAGACTGACACACAAATACACACACAAAAAAACCCCACAACACATACGCTACAGAGGAAACAGCCCACAGGCACTCTGAAAAGTGCCTTCTTCAGCAAACACAGAGCCTCCCTGTGCGACCTTGGGGGTTCTGTTGTCCAGCATCTATCAACTCTCTATACGGTTTCTTCATACTGCCGCCAGAGAGGAGAGGCTTGAAATAAAGCTGAAAGTCGAGGGGATTTTTGACTATGTCTATGTGTGTGTGTGTGTGTGTGTGTGTGTGTACGGTGTAGAAGGAAGGAGCATGTGAGGAGGCGCTGATGCCGGGCTTCCACGCCGCTCGTAATCAGCAGAACAAATTGCCCAAATCAATCATGGCTGCCCCTGCCTGAGCAACGCAAGGGAGGATGGGAAGAGCACTTGTATGATTATCG
The DNA here is from genome assembly GCF_022539595.1 of Amphiprion ocellaris. Lineage (NCBI taxonomy): Eukaryota > Metazoa > Chordata > Actinopteri > Pomacentridae > Amphiprion > Amphiprion ocellaris. Next base: position 12,521,924 of record NC_072773.1, on the reverse strand, counting down.
TGAAAGATAGTCGTAATTGTCTCCTTAATGCCGCCAGACCTATGACTGACACAGCATGGTTAAAATTGCATGAAAAGGACAGCAGACACTACTGACACACACCATCCTGCCCCTCTTGCCTTCCCTCTGTTCCCCCCTCTGTTCCCCCCTTGTCTTTACAGTACTTTCACGGGCAGCACACATCGATTCAGACGTGACGGCAGCTATAAAATAGAGGCAAATGGGCAAAGTCTGGCCAATAGCGAGAGGGCAAAGACAAGCAAGAGAGGGAACAGAGAGAGAGACCTGACTTTTAATTTGCAAGGAAGACAAACATCAGAGAGGGTGATTTTCCAGCCCACTGCCATGACGGATGTAAAGAGAGAGAGAAAGAAAGTGATAAAAGGCGGGATGGTGCTATTTGACCATCAAGTTCTAGTGAACTGTAAAATGTAATAGATTTGTCAGACTTCCTCTGGCATATGGAAGAGTTTACAGTATCTGGAGCTTAGTGGGCCATTAACATTCACATGAGCATTTGCTGGTTATTATCTTTGATGTTGTATGAATATGATATTGCCTTGTTTAAAAGTAACATATGTACAGCCTGTAGTGATTTTTTTAATCAACAGTATCTGGGCAAATAAACCCAAACTCTCTCTATGGTTGATACTATTACAGGTAAATTACAGGTAAAACACACACATTCTCGACTAAGGTCTGACATCCACTGTGAAGCTTTACAACACAATACTCAGAGAATCTCAGAAATATCCTTGAGTGTGTGAATGTGTGGATGAAACTGCAGCATTTGATGCTTCAATAAAAGAGGAAAAATGAACAATCAGACCTCTAGGCTGTGAGACAGCCGGGCGAGTGTCAATACACTGGATGGTACAATGAAATGGTATCCGACGCACGAGGTGTGCACGTGTCATTTCACTTCTAATGAGTGGAAGATCAGCTGAGCCCTTCTCAGGAGAAAAAAGCAAATTGATCAGCCTGTCGCGCTGCCGGCTTTTATTGGTAACACTTGAGCTGAATGAAGTATCGATCGTCGGTGTGCTGTCATTGTTAGCTGAGATAAATATTTACAGGCTTTAGCAGATTTCGAACAGTTCTCTTACAGTGAAAGCCTGCTTCCATTGTCGCCTGGATTTCACGCCAAATGTCCCCAAATTCAACGTCAACAGAACATTCCATGTTTCACCTCTGTTTGGCTATAAGCCCCAGGGTAAGAAGAGTGCTGGAAAGCTAAAGGTGGCCTCATATCTTCAGATTATGTGGCAGTAAACCCTACTGGTTTAGTGGAGGGCTAAGGGACCTTCAGCACGTCAGAAATGTAACTCCATGCACTAATTTGTAGCCTCAGCTCTTTCAAGTCATGACCTAGAGCTCCCACGGGAGCCCGAGAGAATCGCTCTTTTCACTATCAGTCAGAAGACTACTATTGCTAGGACAAATAGAGAGCAGATTTCAACTGTGGGATAAAGGGAGAGAGAGACAGAGAAGCAAAAGGGAGAAAGAGGCCCTTTATGAACCAAGTGTGGCAGAAGGCACTGATTGGTACAACATCGCCAGTCAGCCTCTTGTAGTCTCTCAACTCTCTCTCCGCTCAACTCCAGAGAGAAATCAACTGATGCAAGACTGGACTGAGATTGACTGGGGTTGATGGAGAGAAAAGAGTGAGATATAGCTCAAGAGGGAGCTGCGAAACAGTGGAACTGTCTGATAAAGAGAAGACTGTGTGCGTGTGTGGATAAAAGAATAGATGGGAGATTAAAAGAAAAGGGAAGAGGCTGAAGGGGACAGCAAGAGCAAGAATAGAGACACTGATGGTTATTCATAAAGCAAAGCACAGAGGCCTTAAAATATGACGCTGCATCAAAGCAAACTTCATTCAAAAATGTTGAGAAAAACTAAAGAAGATAAAACTCATTGGGAATCTGGCAGGGTATGACTAATATCAGTGTCGCCTGAGGCGTTGTCACATTCATGAACATGGTTACCTAGAGTCGGACTTTACATTTCACTGTTGGTGTATTTTTTTAAAATATTCTGCCGCCTACCAGTGAGATCATTCATATATGAGGTGGGTGATTCATGAAAGCATTGCTGCAGAAAAAACACCACCTGTTTAAGGCGAATGGCCCAATACCACTGCTTCTAAAGCGGACATTAAACATGAACATTGTGTTCATTCGTAGCACATCAACATAAAAAGAATAAATAATAAAATAGGTTAGAAAGAATTAACCCTCTGAACCCGAAAAAAACACAGATGGGTCTGAAAAATATGCCAAAAAAAACACTAAAGAACCCTCCCCCCAAAATTTTGGGCTCCCAGCTGCTCATGTGAAGACATTAGGGACCAACAGTCACCTTACAAAAATTCAGGGACTTTAGTTTGCAGAGCTAGCATTTTCCCAGTATCAGTAACACATGTGGGCACATGGAAAAATGTTGCACGTGTGGATGTTTTTATTTGATTTTTTTTAATTTAGTAAAATCGTCAAAATAAATGTAACTTTATTTCTACATTACTTCTGATTTCCGGCATCATAATGGTGTACATTTTAACGGTATACTGCACAGAAGTGAGTTTTGAGTTCCCTTCACTACTAGTCATTGCGTGGTTGGTTGTGCTGTTTCCACAGAGGTGCTGGACTGTACATTACACTGTAAAATGATTCCAGAGTTCAGAGGGTTAACTGATAAAAACAGCTAATTGATTTGTTGCATTTGATGTCAGCTCTTAACAGTGAAACATTACAGACATTACGGACATTTTGCAGACCAAACAATCATCCGATTAATGGCAAAAATGAATAATTGTTAGATGTAGCCCTATATATTTAATCAAAAAATGGTCAGAAAGAGTGAGATTCTCGAAAAATGCATAAATTTCTGGCAAACGAGGTTACACAGACTAATTATCTTTACACACATTGATCATGTGTAGTCACCCCCAAAAGCTCATTCTGCTAAAAATGCATCTGATGTTAAAATTTTTAAAAGTGTTCAAACTGTAACTCCCTCGCTGTAGCAATACTGCTTACTAATGAGCGATGAATCCTGGGAACCTGATTCAAATTTTCTGAAAGACCAGTGACAGAAACCCTCAATATGAACAGAGCTTCAGCAGCCGGTGAACAGGCATCAACAGACAGCGGACAAAGACGCAGACGAGGAAGAGCAGTGAAATATGTAGGTAATTAGAGAGAAAGGGTTGTCGGAAGGGACATTTTGACTTACAGGGACAGTTGGTGCCCTCTGGAGTGCTGGACGGTGTCTTGCCATCGGGACAGCAGCCGAACTCCGTGTTGTCACAGGACGATCTGACCGCGGCTGTGGGTTCAGTGCTGCTGGCCAGCACGGGACCTGGAGGTGATACACAGGGGCTCACAATAAGCTTCAGAAAATTCAGAAATTCAAGCCGCTTTGTCTCTGAAAGATAGGAGAGAGCAATTTTTAAAACACACCTTTAGTGTTTCTACAGTCAAAACCTACAACTTCATTTGCTAGTTCCCTTTTTGCTCCTGCTTTTACAAATGTCTGGGTGTTTTCAGTCTGCTGACCAGTGATTGGACGTTAATAGAGGCATCTGTCAGGAGTGATTATATGGCATTTTCATGGGAACTGATTTTACACCTGAAACTCATTTTGTCAGGCAGAGAACACTTAATGGGCACTGTTGCCGGTCATGTCACACACCGAGCACTGTAAATGATGGGGGGATGTGATAAGTGCTTGCCGATTGTTGCTGCCGATTGGCTGGCAGTTACCTTGAAGGCTTCCCAGGAGGAAAAAACATACAGTCGCGTTGCCGTAACTGTCCCTGTATATCTGGCTATCTTGGGACATAAAAGACATGAAAGTGGCTGGGCGTTCTCTATCTGAAGGATGAGAATGTGTTACAGCAGCCAGCCGCCATTCTCTCTAATGATGCTGCTGGTGCAGGGGGAGTCTGGGTAGAAGCAGTGCACTTTATGGCTGCACAGAGATTAGAAATAATCGGGAGGGGGGCAAACAACTAGCGGCTAAACAAGTCGTAAAGACGTCAGAGGCGAGGGATGTCCTGCTCAAGGACTCGCGGTCAAACGATGCGAAGGGAGGGAGGAGGAAGGGGAGATGGGGGGATAAGGCTGGGGTTTATGGGGCATCTGTTGGCATGTGGTCTGCAGATTTACAGATGCTGGTCTGAAGAGGAGAGTGCTGGCGGGGGAAATAGGGCAGTGCACAACAGCAGAGGGACGTTATGTGACTCCAGTGGGAGCTGTCGAATAAATACACACACGCACACACACGTGCACACACACACACAGATAAGTGCAAATTTCAAAATAGCAAAGATACAAAAACGTGCAAACATACATCTGTGACCTACTCACATTTATACACTCAGACAGTGGTATGTGCACTCTGAATTGGACAAACTCAGTGACATGAGGAAAAAGAGATAAGAAACACACACACACAGAAACACAGACAAGACTTTAACATACATATAAATTCACAAGGCCATCTGACATACACACATCCACTACTTATAAAGAAACATAGATTAGTTCAGTTTTTAATAGACATGTTGAAATTTGCACTGTAAAATCTCCTTGTCAGCCTAATCACAGACTGATGTACACGCACACACAATGCAAAAAAAACATCCAGGCATGCTTGGGTTCACATTCATTCACACAGTCACACATATACCCACAGTCTCAAGACACCAGGTCTCCTTTGCAGGCAGGCTACATGCTCCTCGCGTCCCCGAGCACTCTGGTCAGCCTCTGACAAGAGAATAAATCTAAAACTAGGGAGACGGAGCGGGAGGGGTGGGGGCGGAGAGGAAGAGCTGAGGAGGAGCACATTGGGGCTACACTGCTCCATCAATCCTACCCTGTTTCTGCGAGCTGTCAGGCAAAGTGGATGGATGGATGGATGGATGGATGGAAGGATGGATGGAAGGAAGGCAAGATCAAAAAAATGGCAGCGGCCCTGTAACAGCGGCCAGCTGTTACAGTCAGCAGGACATGTCGAGAAAGATTTGAGACTGCTTCTGCAAACACTCGCACCTCAACCGCGCAGTCACATCATCCTGTCAAGTCAGGCTCCAGAGATCCAAAGATGCGGGCCAATAGTTTCATCTATCTGGCCTGCCGAGAGTGTGTTTTACAGAGCTTGGGTTTGTTTTGTTAGGTGTGGAGAGCAGATGCGCTGGTGGAATGGGAGAAAAAGGCATAGGTGTTGTAGCGACAGCCGATCACGCAAATACATTATTTTCTGTCTAAAATTGAGATATACATTGATCAGGCATAACATTTTCACCACTGACGTGACGTGAACAACACTGATCATCTCTTCATCATGGCACCTGTTATAGTGGGTTAGATATATTAGGCAGCAAGTGAACACTTTGTCCTCAAAGTTGATGTGATAGAAGCAAGAAACAAACAAAACTGCAGCTCTTGTGGGGTGTTCTTGGTCTGCAGGGGTCAGTATCTATCAAAAGTGGTCAAAGGAAGGAACAGTGGTGAACCGGTGACAGGGTCATGGGCGGCCAAGGCTCACTGATGCACACGGGGAGCGAAGGCTGGCCCATCAGGTCAGATCCAACAGACAAGCTACTGTTGCTCATATCAGTGAAGAAGTTAATGCTGGTTCTGATAGAATGGTGTCAGAATACACAGAGCATCACAGTTTGTTGCATATGCGGCTGCACAGCCGCAGACCAGTCAGGGAACGCACCAAGAATTGGACAAGATTGCCTGATCTGATCAATCATGTTTACTTTTACATCATGTGGATGGTCGGGTGCATCGCTTACCTGGGAACACATGGCACCAGGATGCACTATGGGAAGAAGGCAAGCCGGCGGAGGCAGTGTGATGTTTTGGGCAATGTTCTGCTGGAAACCTTGGGTCCTGCCATCCATGTGAATAATACTTTGACATGTACCACCTATCTAAGCATTGCTGCAGATATTTTGTGATGGCTCTCAGACCAATCGAGCATCTATGGGATGTGCTGGGCAAACAAGTCCGATCAATAGAGACCCCACCTCACAATGTACAGGACATAAAGGATCTGCTGCTAACACCTTGGTGCCAGATACCACAGCACACCTTCAGGGGTCTAGTGGAGTCTATGACTCGACAGGTCAGGGCTGTTTTGGCAGCAAAAGGGGGACCAACAGTTACTTATACCTGATTGGTGTACATCTTATACAAGTTGAAATGACATTAACAGCATCTGTTTACAAAGATTTCTCTTCTCTACCTGTCTGACATTGACAGTTGTCTTCTTAAACGCAATTCCCATACAAATATACAGCCTGTGCCTATTTTTCATTTCAAATTAACAGATGATGGCATGAATGTGTTATGATGTAGGCTAAGAGACCATGAGTCTGTCCAACCCCTCCTTGAACAAAAAGACCCACCCACACACCCCTCAAAGCTGTATGGATAATGAAGTGAAAGAGCAGGGATTTACCGACAGGCTCCTCTGCCCCACTGGCCTCCGGGGGAACGCCACTACCCGTCTCTTCTTCCTGCTCCTCCTCTTCTTCAGCCTGGTCATCCCCACTTGGCTCCCCGCTGCCCGAACCCTCAAAAGAGGATGCGGCAGTGGAGGGGACAGGACTGCTGCGAGGCGATGGGGTGGTGGTGGTGGCAGCAACGGTGGGTTGTGGTGCCTGAGGCTGGGTGTGAATGGAGTGGCGGGAATTTACTTGGTTGTGGATGAGGGTGGAAAAGGGGGTGGTGGTCAGAGGCTGGTCGACGGTCTCTGTCGGGGCGGTCCTCGGAGGCGGGATACCCCACACCATCTTAGTGTGAAAGGGGACGGCGGTGGTGATGGTGGCGGCAACGGTTGAGCTGGGGATGGTAGCAGGTGGGTTGGGGGTGGGTCGTTCTGCCGGCTCGGAGATGGTTTCTGGTGGAGGGAAGGGGAGGAAGCAAGGAATGGATGAATGACTGAGCAAAGATGGAAATGTTGGATTTTGCTTCACCTGACTCCAGTAGAACCTCAAAAATCACACCAAAGGAAATGAAAACATCATTAGCCAATAAAGCATCATGAAGCCACTTTATGGTTATTACAACCTACTGCTGGCAATAACTTTCTTACCTCAGCATTAACTGAATGATTATAGCCGTGGGAATCATTAAACTCATCTCCCTGACCCTCAACAATGTCATTAAGAAATTAGATTGAAAAGAATACACACACATACATATGCATGCTTTCATTTGTAAAAGTTACCTGAAAAAAACCCTGCAATGGATGAGATGTCAGCAATTTTTATTTCACAAGTCTTAAGAGTGAATATGGAATATGCTGAATGTCAATGACAGCTGCTTTCAGACTTGCACTGATTATATGTTTTGCCTTCAGATGAGTTCTGTTTCCCGGGTTAAACCACTCCAGTTGGTGTCAATACATTGTGTGTAACATATTTGTGTACACGTGGCATCTATTTGCGCTCACAATATGCATGTTTGTGTGTTGCATGCATGCTGTGCCAATGCCTATGAATTATATATCCATATTCAAATGCTGCCCTCCAGTAGCAAAGCTTTAATCACCAACAGCCAGTGGCTCCAGTGATGAATGATTGATAGAAATGGGGCAAAAAAAGCTGGCTTTAACTCTGGCTTCAAAGACAGCAGACTGCTGCTTGCAGAGAGCACGAGCATCCATCAATGCAACTACAAACACACTGATGTCAACAGATGCACACTAACACACGCACACACGGTAAAATAAAATCACTCCAAATGAGAGAGAGAGAAGAACTTCTCTGCTAAGAAGCCATCATTACCAGTGGAAAAAGCTGTGGTGCAAAAGGACAAACTGTCGGCGATAAAAGAACGATAAATAGGACAAAAACTCCTGAGGGGGACAAGTGAGTTGGCAGGGAGACGCTACGCAAGAGAGCACTCCAGATTTAGTCGAGGCAAGCAGACATGACAACATTGTCGTTTTTCCTTCTTTACGTCCTATAAGTATAGACATTTATTGGTGACAGGGTGAAATGAACAGAAGATTAAAATAGAACCTATACCACAGATTTGTGCCTCATTAGGATTCGGCTAACATTATGTGTAGGACTTAATTACACTGCTATAATCACCTAGTTGATCGGCAATTATTCACCGAGGTGTGAAATGTGATACCGACTGAGACGGCAGAAAGTCTGGGAGACACACAGAGTGTCAGCTCAACGCTCCACAGATAGTTGTATGCAGTGAGATTTGGAGTGGAGTCCATAGAGCAACGGTGCTATCACCAAGAATGGTGGCATGCACATTGCCTTTCCTCTTGGCTACACATGTCACTCAGGTGCCAAGCTTAGTGTCAAGAGGTTTGCTCCCTGGAAAGGGCCTAATGTATGTTTGGGTGTGTGTGCATATCTTGACAGCAAGCTCTGTAACATGGGATAAGGAAAGGAAAAGCAAAGAAGGACTGGCTGCTCAGTCTGTCCAGCTGATACTTCTCTTAATCCGGTTTAACAGTCTGTGCCATTCTTATTTTTTCCCTCTCAGAAGAGCAATGGACAGTAATGCTGGATAGAGAGCGAAAAAAATCACTGTCATCTTGGCTTGCTTCAGCCCTGTAGTTATTGTTGAAAGGTGGTTATTAAGATTGTCTGTAGTAGCAGCCGCCCTCAGCGAGGAGGAGGAATCTGGATATAGGAGACCAGAAGGAGAAGATAAGAGAACCACGGAGGCACGAAGAAGAAGAAATGATAGGGACGAACTGTCTAAAATCAATGAGAAAAGCCAGGTTAACAAAGTGGCAGCGTGAGAATAATGAACAATGAGGGAAAATTTCAGGACATGGAGGAAAGACAGTGAAGGCAACAGAACCCTGACTAACACACTAGCTGAGGGCTGCTGGTGCCATATGTTGGCATTCGTTGCCAATTTGCTGTAAACCTACAGGTGATAACACCATATGGGAGAGGCAGGTCATTGCCAACATGGTGGCCATTTTCTCCCAGTGCCAGAATTTGCACATCGGTACAAATGCCCTCCCTCTGGTGCTCGGTAAAGTCGCTCTTGCATTTCTGGCTGGATTTCTCGGGTATCGCTTCATCTTTTGCTGAGACACAGCAAAGAAGCCAGGAAAGCTCCTCCCTGTAGTCAGTGGCTACTCTGAGACTTGTGAGGGAGCCGGGCAACATCACAGCTCTCTGTCACAAGCAGAAAGATTTGAGGAGCTTTTTCTGCAGGGTTGTGATTTTTTCTTAGCCTGCCCATTAGTGACAGACTGTGTGCAGCAGTAGTCACACTCTGTGGTATAATAAAAAGTTGCAACAGATCAATGTTAAAAAAGATCAATATTCGCTCATTTATATAAGCCCTTGGCAATGCTCTTGTCAAACCACATAGCAGCTCGGTGAGCATTAGCATGCCACAGCGCTGAGGCCGGGCGCCTGGAAGCACTGCATGTAAACAGCGGGAGGGAGGGCAGGCGAGGCTGCAGCGTGGTGAGGGGTGGAGGCAGAGCAAATGCTAATTCGCACCCAGCCACACGTGAAATGAGCTCGAGATCTAACCCCCGAGCTGACAGCAGCGGCAGAGCAGCTACCCGCGGTGCGACCGCATCCGGGAGAAGAAATTAAAAGATCCTCTGTGGCTGTCGGTGGGCCCGAGCGCTCGCCTGTCTGTTCCTCCCCTAAGGGTTTGATAGAGACAGTCCGCTGTGAGGCGTCTTCTTGCCTTCTGTGTGCTGAAATGCTAGGTGTGGGACTCCACACAACCCACATCTCTATTGCCAGGCAACAGAGGAATGTGAAACCAGACTGGAGTTTGGCTCCTTTCGCTGCTAACCCACGGCACTGAATTTGTAATTACCAGATGTTCAGGGACTTATCAAAGCCTTGTCGATCTCTTGTTGAGCATATTTTAATTTTTTATTTGTGTACCTGCAACTGCAAATCAACACAGTCTATTTGAACATCCTTACTTCCCACTGGTAAGTCCTAATGTGGGACTGATGAAGACCACTCCAGAGAGATGAAAGAAAGAGACTTGTATCTCAGTGTTTGGTCACCTGATCTGTGCTCACTAAGCAATGAGGTGAATGAACATTTTTCTATCCAGAAATGTTAGACACCTGGCAGTGGCTCATGGCCACAACTACACAGCTGGCACTCCTCTTCCCCACTGTGCTTGCCGGCAGCTCATCTAGAATCCTGTTGTGACGCAAGCTGGCAGTCGACGCGACAACTTCACTGTACATGAAAGCTGTGGCCTTGGCATAAGTCCCAGCACCTATTACACCAATCCAAACAATGTCCTTCAGCATCTGGACCATGTGGCAAAAGCTGCACCTTCTCCTCCATACGCATGTACCCTCCATATGCAATCCTTCTGCAGCAGAATCCTGGCCACATGGAACTGCAAAGGGATTGATGCATTCCTCAGCAGGGGGGCTTGAACATGAAGCCAAATCCCAACAGAGGGGTGAGAAAGCAAAGAGGAAGTGTCATTGCTACCTTGTGGAAGCTTGCCAAACTTGGCTTTCTTTTTTGGCTTTTAACTCTCTGAATCCCAAGCAGTTTCTGGGAATTTTTTTTTTTTTTTTGCTCCTGTCACATTTTCACTCATTGTGGGCTCATTATTCACATACATAAAGTCCTGCACTTCTATGGAAACAGCACAACCATGAAGAAGGAGAGAGAACTCAGGAATGTCCTCTGTGCAGTATGACAGTATAAATTCTATAAATCACATAAAAGAAAAACACTCTTTCTGGTCTGTGTCACTGTAGACTGTAGCTCAGCCCAGTTCAGCTGTTCAGTTCAGTCTGTGCCAAGAAGTGCAGAATTAAATTATTATTATTATTATTATTATTATTATTATTATTATTATTTTTTTTTTTTTTTTTTTTTTTTTAAACAAAATCTGGTTCAAACATTTAATTTTGGCAATTTTTAAATAAAATTTAGAGTCAAGCAGTTTTGAGCTGTTAATTTTAAGCTTAGATTTGGTTACATTTCCTGAAAGAACCGCGCATGTGACATAATTCAGTCAATTCATTTTACAGTTTGCAAGATCCAAGCTAAATTTGAATTCATGACGCTGTGACTTTACTTTGTGAGACGGAGAGATGGATAGAAAGAGAAGCAGCAGGTGGAGGATAGCCTCACAGCACTGCTCATTATCTTTTGATTGGGGACTGACAACAGTTAGCCATCTATGTGGCACGTGATGCATGGAGGCTTTGACGGGGCTCACCTGTGCACTGTCCAAAATGTTGCACTGTGATGTCCTTGTCCTGCCTACAGGCGATGGTCCTCAGCTGGCACTGGTCGGCATAGGTCACCCCATCTGAGCCACACACCTGCTCCACCGTGACAGAGAAGGAGAGGTGGCAGATGGTAACACATGTTAACTCTCGATAGGCCAAACAAACCATGTATACTTGTTCTGAGCCGTTTTGAAAACTTGTGGATCAAACTACTTATTTCATTAGAGCAGACCGAGTGTAAGACCCACCTTAGTTTTGTTTTTCAGGTCACAGTCAGGTGAGGGGCACTCACAGTGGGCCTGACCGTTCACCTCAATGCAAGAAGCTCCAAAATTGCACTCTAGCTCATCACAAGATGTCGGGGCGTCGGGACCTGTGGGGAGAAGGTTTGCAACGTTACATATTCTGTACAGCTTTAGATGCCTCATGAATCCTGGTGTGTTTTGATTTGATTTGATTTTTGAAAATTTATTTTGAACACTTCAACATAAAAAGAATCCAACAACAAAAGACAATGAATAACTTGTTCAAAAAGGAGTGGGAAGAAGTCGAAGCTCATCTAGGTTCATTCTTCCTGCTTCTTTAAAATACTACCATTTACAAGCTATAATAACAACAACAACATTAATAATAATAATAATAATGAATATAATTTATAATAAATATATACCAATATGTCCATCTACATTTGTACAAAAGGACAAAGAGAAAAGAACCTAACAATAGCAAAAAACAACAGAAAGAAAAGACCCAACTAATAATAGGCATAAATAAATAGACAATTATAGAAAAGAAATCATTAAAGAAAAAAAATAATGAATAATAATAACTTGTGCACACCCAGTGACTGTCACACCCGCTGAACGAAATACAGAATCTTCCTCAATTTGTACAGTTTTTGTTAATTTTGAAGTTGCATTTTCCTCTTAATTGATATCTGCCTTCTCTATCCTGAAACACTCTCTGTACATTTTGTGGCAAAATGTTATTTTTAGCTTTGTACATTAAAATGTTAAGCTAAATTAAAACATACAGTTACATGAATATTTAATATTTCACAGTGACAGAACGCTGTGATTGCTCTGTGCCACTAAGTCAGTGACACAGATCCAAACCACAGTGTTATATTTGAAAACCAAGAGAGTCTGTTACCCCAACAGTTGCAACCCCCCTAATTAGCAATCGATTATTCATCTGCATTACTGGCAGGTTTTATACTAGTTAGAGAATTCTTTTTCATGCTAACACAATGTGCTAGCTTGCAGTGGGGTGGTGTTCGCATTTTTGTTAAGAACTAGAAGGCTACTGAGTGAGCCTTGCATAGAGGGCTTGGTGCTTGACCCTGTGTACCCATAGCAGTGTCTGGCTGTTTTTTGTTCTTGACACATTTTTATTTACCGTAGCCTCATTTTTCACTGCAATATGAAGTCCTGCATGTCTATGGAAAAAGCACAATTGTGGCTAAAGGGAGGGGAAAATCAAAAATGTCTTCTATGCAGAATGACACAGTTATAATGCAATAAATGATTAAAAAAAGGAAGAAAAACAAAGTTAAATTTCCTTGATAATTGATTTTACAAAAACTTATAAAACCTGGAAACTGAACATACAACATTTTTCCAGGTGCCCATATTTGTTACTAATACTGGAAAAAACATGGTTGGTCTACAAACTACAGACATTTTACTAGAAACACATGAACACAGCCTGCAGTTCAGCTGAAAAGTCAAACAATTGATGTCATGTGACACGTTGAGCGTCTGTTGGCTTCATGGTTGTGTTTAGAAGCACAGAATTATTTCTTTTACAGAATCTGGTTACAGAAAATCGTTGGTGAATTATTTAACCAGAAATGTAAAGGAAAGTAATTTTGATAAAATACCATGATTTTAAGCTTTGATTTTAATACGTTTCAACAGAATTGCATTTCACAGATATAAATCTAGAATTATTAGAATGTTGAAAGTCCAAAAAGTCTTTGTGTTTTTTTTTTTTTTACACTTTTTGGCTCTGATAAATGGTGTGATTTTGAGGATATTTCATTATATCATGCTTTTAAAACCCATCTATTTGCTTTGTTGTATAGAATGCTAATGGCTGTGCTTCACTGCACTGTATTTGACTAAGTAAGTGACTTGATTTTAGCATCTTTTCAAACATGATGCAATAGTGGTAATGCAATCATAACATTTTTTACATCACAGACAAGAAAACATTCATAGCTTCATCGACCACAGCATTTTCCTAAAATTACTTCAGTGGAGCAGAAAAAGTATGTTTGGAGCTGTTTAAAGGTGTGCATTCAGGCTATTTTGGCTCTACTTTACCCACATAAATCTCTCCCAAAGCTTGTTTGAAGCCTTGAAGTGGCCACAGCAGGAGCTGCATCCAGGGAGCCCACCATCCACCCACCAGGCTGTGAGTGTGGGGTCTCTGCATTGTTGCAACATCACAAAGGCTTAGAGTGCGCCCCAATGCTTGGCTCCTGCTTTTATGTAGTACACCCTCTGAGAGCCTTGTCTTTTATCTGGCGGAATGCATGGCGGAGTGCTCCACCTGTGCCAGGACCACTGGCTTCATTAAATGTTTGATTTCCACTTGATGTCTGACGGTGCATCTTAATCAAGGAGCTGCAAGACCCCACAGCAGGAACTAACCTTTCCTTCAACTAGCTTTTTAGCTCGTGCAATCACTGGGGCTGTTCTCATTATGAATCAAAAGTAATCAATAGTCTTTAGACAGAGGTATAAACACACACATGCATATCATGAATCATCCCAAAACGGAGTATTATATAGAGAAAATAAAATATCAATGGGGAATATGTCACACACATGCCACTTATACACTCCAGTATTTTTCTAATCACAATCGAATAACTATCTTGCTGCCACTTCCTTCTTTGCCAATAAACCTGATGGATGTGAAGAGCAGATGAAGAAAAATGTGGCTGCTGTGAGGCCGATCCGCGGATCAGATTAGTGACAGAAAACCACTTTAGAATGATAGACAGAAGCTGGGTTGAAGGAGAAAATTGTGTGTGCCTTTGTGTGGTTTGTTAATGTTTCACAAATAGACTTGATACGTTCTCTTATTACCTTTGTCGCAGCCGTTCATGCCCATCTTGCTTCCATCTGGACACACGTTGCACTTCATGCCCTTAACTCCCGTCTTGCAGGAGCACAATCCCGACATCTGCTCGCAGTCATCCCGTACCGAGCCTGTGGCGTCGCAGTTACACGCTGCCATGGACAGGTACAAGACACAAGGAGGAGAATAACTTATGAGCAAAAAATCTGTCAATTAGGGACATGGACAGGAAGAGGGATGTGCTATATAGTGTATAAAACGTGATCGAAAACAGCCTTAGCCGCTGTGCTTTGCTTGAGATACATCTTTGTCTAGGAGTCAGGGGTTGGGAATAGTTCATCCAGCCTTAGGGGCCACAGAGGGAGGAGAAGAAGGAGGAGGGCGAGTATGTAACAGAAACTCAAGAAAACAACCTCCGGGAAGGACATCAACCCCATCATGTTCCTAGAATCAATGATGTCTGTTTTTTCTGCTCCTCTCCTGCTGAACGTGGTATTGGCGTGCAATGTGATGTCTGCTTGCTTTGGGTAAACCTTGTTAAGGTCAGGCCATGGGTGAGGCACCTGCAGGCTTCCTGCTGTTGACTGAAAATGCTCTGTGGCTTTGGGAGCGTATGTCCAATGAAACCTCAGTGGCAGGACACGAGCTGGTCACCATATTGCATTACACCAAGACAAACAAGGGGTCCTGACCCTGTTCTTTACTTGAATACAAATGAGTGCAGTTCATTCAATACAGTTTTGACAGGACTAAAGGACGCAGTCACTTTAAAACAACTGGCATCAAATAGTTAAGTTGTACTCTAAGCTTAGATAGTTTACCTAGTTGCATTTTTTTGTCTACACTGACTTTATAGATACCAAGCTCATACTTCGTAAAAGGTTGGCTGAGACATTAATTAATTTATAACAAAAGTATTTTCTCACTTACCTGGAGTGGACTTGGTTTCATTTAAAGTGATTTTTTTTTTTAAGATATCCTTTAGATATTCTATTTTTGGTTTCATTCTAATAAAGTGAGGTCAACCATGTTTGGTTTTGTTAAAAGAATTAGGAAGGGGCAATTTCTTTCATTGAGAGATCCACAGATGAGTCATAGGACAATGTTTCAGGTCACATAAAAACCATGTAAAACCTCTGTGCAAAAGTAAAATAAATAATATTTATACTGTCTGATCCCTTACGTGTGCATCCGCTCATATTTTCCGTCACGATGCCTCGGAAATTCCAGAAGCCCGGTTCACAACGGTCGCACTTCTGACCCCCAACACCCGGCTTACAGGAGCACTGCCCCGTAGCTGGGTCACATGTCCCCTTGTAGGAGCCATAGACGTTACACTGACAGGTACCTGAGGAGAACACAGCAATGGAGACGTCACACAGAGGCACACTGTCTTATTGCCATTACTTATGGTTTTCTGACTTTGAAAGAACACACTGTCACAAAACCTATACCAACTGGATACTGTTCCCCTATAGACATTTAGTATTCAAGATTTCTGCTAGGCTCCAATGTTCAGTAAGCCCAATTTCCCAAATAAAATGGTGGATAAAATGAGCTTAGCTGAGTTTTCATTTACTAAATTGATGTACACTACCATTCAAAAGTTTGGGGTCACTTAGAAATGTCTTTATTTTTTAAAGAAAAGAAGTTTTGTTCAATGATGATAACATTAAAATAATCCGAAATACAGTCTAGACATTGTTAATGTGGTAAATGACTATTCTAGCTGGAAACAGCAGATTTTTAATGGAATATCTCCATAGAGGTACAGAGGAACATTTCCAGCAACCATCACTCCTGTGTTCTAATGCTACACTGTGTTAGTTAATGGTGTTGAAAGGCTAATTAATGATTAGAAAACCCTTGTGCAGTTATGTTAGCACATGAATGAAAGTGTGAGTTTTCATGGAAAACATGAAATTGTCCTGGGTGACCCCAAACTTTTGAACGGTAGTGTATATCCTTATTTATAAGTCCGCATTTTCTCCATCCATACTGAACCCACTGGCTAAAGGCTTGGTATAGCATTTTCTCTTCCATCTCTGTGTTATCATTTGTCAAGATCATCAGATGAAGAGATTTTTCTGTTGATACAGCACAGCATTATCATAATTATTCCTTGGATTAAGATGAAACGTTTTCTGCTCTGCAACTTTGGTACTGTAATTGCAGTCAAGGACAATAAGCCCCAGATGCGGCAGCAGCCTGATAGCATCTACGATGTTTTTTGAGTTCACATAACACACTCGGGGCACACAGAAGGCAAAGGGTCAAAGTGGAACTTACTGGGACATCCAGCCTGTCCAACTCCTAAGGCAGCCGTTACGTTGTCGGAGCAGCAGCCATATACCGCTAGGCTGCAGTGCTGGGGCGGCGTCAGCTCAGGCACAGACACGGCTGAATCGGCTGATGAGGTGGGAGCAAACAGGGAGGGGAGATGGAAGATGGTACAAGGAGAAAAAAAAAGAAGAACACCAACATTTGAGTGATTACTGTGGGGTGGGGTTTGGTGGGTGGTGGGGAATAATACAACACAATCTCTGAGCAGCATGTAACTTTTTGCCAACAATGCGATTGGCTCGAGGGGCAGAGGTGGAGAGGCTGGCAGCCAGCTTCAAGATAACAATTCTATTTTCTACTTGCTCCACAATGGCTCAAAATCAGGGGGAAAATGATGCTATTACCTCCAGTGAAAACAAACAATGGCATTTCTGGTGAATGTGCAGCAGCTGACATTTACCACCTTCTAGGAGGCATGTTCTCTTCATTTGCTCTTGTCTAATATTACGGAACTGCACTGCCGCCCTACAACCTTCCTGAAAAAATGAAATAAATAAAAAGAAAGCCTGCTGCATAATGTGAAGGAATGTGCCGAGCAGTTTGGGCTTGTGTGCAACGTGTGGAGAGCTCCTTTGTCTAAGGATGCTCCAGCCGCCAAACTAGTGTGACAGCACCCAATACAGAGCTACATTCAACAAAGTAGAAACAAATGAGTTCCCAAACCTGGCGCTTTTCCAGATATTGGAAGAGAGCAACAACAACAACAACAAAAAAATAAATGCAGCGAGAGGAAAAGGGGGTTTGTTTAATGGCCAAGTCAGAAATAGCATTGTTCACATTCTCTACAGGCTTTGGAGTAAAAAGAAAAGTTGTAGATAAAAAAAGAGAAATCTTTTCCCTCCTTCTTCTCTGTCTCTCTCCATTCGCCTCCCAATCTCCCTTTCTTGTGTAGCTCATTTAGAGTTTGGAGGCTGGAGATACAGGGGCCATAAATCACACTGTTACTGGTGTGGATATGAGCCTCAGCCTAATGGTGATGACTCGGCTCGCTCTTTTTCCAGTGCTTTCCCACTCCAGAGATGGGCTTTGGACACAGTTCATTTAACTTGCCACTTTCCAGCGCTCCATTCAGCTATCTGTACTGAGCCTATTAGGACGAGGAGAACTTTTAATTTCATATGTTCTTCCACACTTCATGGGTTTCTCCTCTTCAGCGGCCATTGTCCGGCACAATGCAGCTCACTGTGACGTGCGATATTACCCTCACGTTTTCAAGGTCTGCTGCTGTGCGTTCTCGCTGCAATCATTGCAGCTAGTCTCATTCATGCAAGGGCACAACTGCACGTGTTTGCTTGTCTAGTAAACCAATAAGTATTTCTTTGGATTATATTAAAAATACCTGACCCAGATTTGAGTTTGCAAGAAGCATTAAAGCTTTGTTTGAAATGCTAGGAGAGAGAAACTTTACAAACATGCATGCGGCAGATGACAGTGTTGACACTGTACGCAAAAGAGGCACTTTTTCAAACTCAGAACCTCTAAAAAAAACAAGATTGCTTTCATGATGGGCAAGTGGGAGCTGGTATGTTTTGATAAGTTTCGGGAGTTGAGGTCAAATGAAGTTTCTCCTTACATAGCTAATGTGGAGGGCAGCGAAATTCCCCAAGATCTGAGTTTTTCCATTAGCCAATAGGAAAGCAGAGCCCAGAGGTCTTGTTCTCATAGAGGGCTCTTCAAAAAAGGATTGATTATCCATGGATGGTAGAGAAGCGTGACAGTCAGTGCCCAAGGAGGCCAGCTTAGGAAGGAGAAGAATCTGCAGGGATGTGTGTGAAAACACTGGCAGCTCCCTGATTCTCACTCTCTTCAACTCTCTCCATCCTCCTCTCTTTTAGACCCACAGGGAATCAAACAGGCTGGAATGATCACACAAAATCCCCTAAGTGCCTTTTGCTCTGCTCCCCGGCCTGCACTAGCAAAGGCTCTTCATTAACATAGTCATAGAGAGGAAGAGGGTTAACCTTTGCTGCTTAGCCACTGATCTGACAACTATTCTGGCTGATAACAGTCATTCATTACATGCAAAAAAAACGGTGTTCGTATTAAAGTGGGGCAAAGTGGTATCCTGAGGATTAAGAGGCAAGCTACAAGTTCAATGGTTTAAAGTGTCAGAATGCCTGGGTGGAAAAAGTGAATCATTATTGTTATCTGCTCAGTGCATACATGTGCCCGTGAGAAACATTTAGAGCTCTGTACATCAGTCGGCCCCAGAGGACCGGTCAGTTTACAAATATGATCGAGAAAAGGCTGCAAGTGTGTTGAGTCAACTTCCCCCAAGCAGATTACGCAGACACACAAATCATATCTAACACTGACCGTTATCATTTCACTTGCTTATGGCTACAGTGGTCACACTGAAGAGAAACAACAGTGGTGCTGTAGAAATATATTCCAACCTGATTTAATTATTCCCCCACCAATGGATGAAATGAATGGAGAAATGGGATGTCACTGATAATGAGTCTTGAAGAAGTGCTTCTGTAATGACATTAACTATGAGCGGTGTAATGTACAGACCTGTGCAGGGTCCCTGATTCTGAATCAATAAGTGCTGTTGTTTCTCACATCTGGCCTTCTTCAGCTCGCACTCGTTGCTGTAGTTTTTTCCATCTGAGCCACAAATCTGCAAAACAATTAGGAAAAAAGCAGAGTTTCACACAATGTGTACTTTCACTCAAGGCTCTTTTGCTCACTTGACTTCTGTGTGGCAGAAACCTGTCTTTGTTAAGGCAGGCTCTGTATCTAGTGTGACCTATCATTCACCTTGACAATTGTATTTCTGCAGAAAAATCATTACTGAAGATAAACAGTTGTCTCAGTTGTAATGGACATGGGTAAAGTTATACTGTAAGCACTGTGCGTAGACCGTGTGATGACAGCTGAGTCACATCCATGACAACTAAGCAAACTGCTGCTGAAGGAGACTGTAAGGTGCATTCAAACGCATCAGGACAGAGACTACGTAGCTCTTGAATTAAGAGGGTCATTACCTGCAACGTTATTTGTAAAATATGAGATCTAGGACATGTTTTATAAAAATAAAACATAATATATTTTATGCAGTTTGAAAACTTGTCCCGCCATAGTTTTTAACTCAAAATATACCCATCAGCCACAACAAGAAAACCACCTGCCAAAACAGCTCTAAGACCTCTGAAGGCATCATGTGGTATCAGAGCCCTGGAAGGTCTGAGGTGGGGCCTCTGTCCATTGGACTTGCTTTTCCAGCTGAGATACTCAATTAGATTGAAATCTGTGAAATTTGCAGGCGAACTCAGTACACTGAGCACTTTGTCGTGTTCCTCATTCCTGAACAATGTTTGCAGAGTGGCAGAGAGCATCATCCTGCTGAAAGAAGCGGCTGCTATCAGAGGATACAGTCACCATGAAGGGGTCTGATCTGCAACAGAGTTTAGATCGATGTGATAAGACAACGTCCACATGAATGCAGGAGCCAAGGTTTCTCAGCACTGCATTTTCCAGAGCATCACACAGCGTCTGCTGGTTCATCTTTTCCCGATCCTACTGCCATCTCTTCCCTAGGTAAACAGCTCATGCACCAGGCTGCCCACATGACGTAAAACTCTTTTGTCCATTTACCCGAAGGTCCAGCTATGGACAGGGGTCAACATGGACACTCTGACGAGCTGTGATGCTCTGTGTGTTTTGACATCTTTATGTCAGGCTGCATTAAAGTTGTTTTTTTTTATCAATTTGTGTGGAATCCGACCACACAAGCAGCCTTCACTCCACACATGCATCAAGGAGACTTGGACACCAATGAGTCTGTCCTCTTGGTCGCTACGACCACTGCACAACACTTCGCAACACCTGCTGCTCTGGAGATGCTCTGACCCATCTGTCTACTTTTCACAATTTGGCTCTTGGCAAAGTTACTTTATGCTCGCCCACTTGCTTCCTAACATATCCTACCCACTGACAGGTGCCACTGTAACAAGATAATGAGCGTTATTCATTCCACCTGCTTTTAATGTCATAACTCATCAGTGTATGTCATTGTCAGTTGTCCAGAGATGTATGTAAGAATCAGGTTCATAGAACACTGTGGGCCTTAGCACTATGAAAAATGCACCAACAGTGTAAAACAAACAAGCAAAACTAGTTTTCAGTCATTTTGTCCATGCTATTTTTCTCCTTTTCCCACTTGCATGAATATATTTTGAGGTTTTGCTGAAAGACATTTAATAAGGAATTATGGAGTGAGTTAGTGAGTGAGTTACCTGTGGGGTTACATCTGAACCTGCTTTTTTTTTTTTAACCTCATATTTATTCATATAGTAAAATTTACACAAGGAAAAGCAGTTTCTGTTTGCACTGTTATGAAAGACGTATGGACGAATATCATGTGGATACATTTTGAAGTGAAAATTAAGGAAAAACTTAAGTAATAAGGCACAGTTATGACTACAATTTCTAAAGAGATTTAAACAGAAACTAACGTTCAAAAGTTTGGGGTCATCCAGACAATTTCATGTTTTCCATGAAAGCTCACACTTTTATTCATGTGCTAACATAATTGCACATGAATAAAAGGGTTTTCTAATCATCAGTTAGCCTTTCAACACCATTAACTAACACAATGTAGCATTAGAACACAGGAGTGATGGTTGCTGGAAATGTTCCTCTGTACCTCTATGGAGATATTCCATTAAAAATCAGCTGTTTCCAGCTAGAATAGTTATTTACCACATTAACAATGTCTAGACTGTAATTCTGATTAGTTTAATGTTATCTTCATTGAAAAAAACTTTTCTTTCAAAAATAAGGACATTTCTAAGTGACCCCAAACTTTTGAACGGTTGCATATACCTGGTAAACTGTGGATATGCAGTTATCCCATGAAAACAGTCAGTAGCAGGAGGTGTCTGATGCTTGTGTGGTGAGTGATTATTGCAGGCAGCTGTACCTGGTTGTGAGATACACTTTTGCAGGCGAAGTCACAGACACATCGGTCGTCCTCGGCGTCCTCGTCCCATGAGCCTCCAAACATGCGACAGCGGTCCTGTTCACAACTCTCTGCACCTGAACCTGAGCCTCCTGAGCCACAGTCTGCATAAAAATACACAAAATACACGCACGATCATTCATAAAACAAGCGCAACCACACACAAGGGAGTTGCCCCCTTGCACCAAGTAGAAACTGTGATGTAGTTTTATTCCTCTTTAACCCTCTGAGCTCCATGTAGTTTCTAAGTGTTTTTATTTCTGTCCCCTTTTTGTTCACTGTGGGCTCATTTGTCACTGCAATATAAAGTTCTACACAGCTACTGAAACAGCACAACCATGGCTAAAAGCAGGGAGAACTCACAATGATCTTGTTTGCAGTATGACACATTTAAAATGCCAAAAAAAACAAAACTAAGTTGAATTTCTTTGATAATTTATTTTACAAAAATGAAGAAACTTGTCAAACATTATTTCCGAATTCCCATGTGTTACCAATTGTCATTTTTTTAACTAAACATGCAGGAAAAAGAGACTGATACCTCAGATGAAGGTAGGTTTTCTGAATGAACAGAATGTCACAAAAGAGCAGTTCTAGCTCTGATTCCAAGTTGAAAAATTGATTTCTGTTTTACAGCTTCTGGCTCTGATAAATGATCAAATTGGGGAACTTTTTAGACAATGACGTGTCTATTAAACCTGCCAGTGGGCTTAGGGGTTCAGAGAGTTAAGTAAACTCAATATTTACACACAAAGCTTGGATAATTTATATTTCCCTCATGCTGTGACAGGGAGGGGAACCAAAGGCGCTGCTGCTAGCAGAAGATAATGACCAACTGTTGCGAGGGTTAGAGATTGACTAAATAAATTAGACATCTCTGCACCACCAGTGAGGCATCCTTTTCATTTCAATTAAATCAGAAACAAAAAAGGGAGGGAATTATTAACTCTGGCCTCCAAATGTGCAGAGAGAATTGGTGGTGAGGCCGACTTTATGGGTGCTTGCTTCCTGATATGAGAATGCAACTAATTGCAAAGTGTTCTGTAAAATCTAATTATCTCCCGAGACTTTAAAGGAAGTTGTGCCAGCTACTCTAACTAAGACCCTGAAAGGCCTTTTATTTGTTGTAAAAGTACTTGGGGAACTGCTCAAGCTGACCTTATGTTCCAGGTAGCAAGGACAAACCAAATCCCTTAATCACTTTTCAGGATTTGTAGGTTCACAAAACTTTTTACAAGAAATGCAAGGAGGGAAAAAAACTTATCCAACAGGGTTGTTTGCTGTTTCATTTAAGAAAAACAAATCGGGGCTATTGTAGAGTACAGGCAAAGAAGTGGGAGGATCCTGCTTTTGAAGTTGCAAATTTCACCTGCAGTGGAACTCCTGAGGGAGATTAGGTGAATGTGTATGAAGCAGGGAATGAAAGCAGTCAGCATGAAAGATGGAGAGAATGTCAGACATAGAGAGGCACCCTGGGGGCTCAGAGAAAGTTCATTTGAAACAAATTTGTTATTCAAAAAAGGAATGCAGTCCAACTAAAAGCTCCCAGTGCAGCTAAAAGGCTCAAAAAAGCACTCGGTAATCAAGGTGTTTCTTCCTATTCGTGTCTTCTTTTAGGGCTCATTCAGCTCTGTGTATTGATGTGCCACCTCTAATGGTGAAATCAATGTCCTTGTGATAGAAGTACCACTTAGCATAACCCGTCTCCTAAAGTAGATTATGGTCACAGCGTAGGGGAGGGGCAGGAGCAGATGGAGACCTGGTAGTTCTTTGGTTTGGGTCAGCAGCAGTGAGCTGTGAGAGATCTGAGAGGTCGATACAGTGGAGGAGCCCTCAGCTCATTATCTGTGGATAATACGAAGGAGCTGCAGGATTGTGTAGAGTTCCGGAGGCCACACCCCCCACAAACATCACGACTTGTTAAAGACTTGCTTTGTCTTCATTTTAAAGTGGCACAACCTGTCGACCCTAATCCTTTCACTAAATTTGCCGCTGTCGCAGCTTATTGATTGCGAACCACAGGTCGAGTTAAAAATAACAGTTTGTGACAGAGCTAAGAGGCTGCGTGATGACTTCCAACTGCTAGCAACATTATCACAGGTACTCAGCTTCAGATGGCATCTGAAAAGGAGAAGTCAGCCGAGGCCGGAGAAGATCAAGAGTGGCGTCAGAGCTCAGGCAGCGATGGTCGTCCTCCTGTATCCGCTCACTGTATGCCAGCACAGCATGACGCAGT
Source organism: Amphiprion ocellaris (assembly GCF_022539595.1). Classification (NCBI taxonomy): domain Eukaryota; kingdom Metazoa; phylum Chordata; class Actinopteri; family Pomacentridae; genus Amphiprion; species Amphiprion ocellaris. The sequence continues at coordinate 12,498,048 of NC_072773.1, read as the reverse complement.
AACGGAGAAAGACAGGAGTAGCCAATTCATATTCCGCTCAGGCACCCTCACAGAGACAAGATAAATAAATAAAGGAGGTAGGACATTAGAATGGAATAAATAAAAGTGAAGGGCGTGGGGGGGGTCCTAATTAGCTGTTGTTCTTTGATGTGCCCACCACCCGCGCTGCCTATGAACCTTTCAATTAATACATCCCCAGCTAAGATGGCTGTATCAGCTATTCTCTCGGCACTGCCCATCCGTTCCTTTTTACTCAGTCTTGTCAGAAGCCGCAGTCTATTTTGCCGAGGGAGCTCCATTAAGAAGACAGTATTCAGCAGTGGAGAGAAGAAAGGAAATGATCAGCATAAGAATAATGTGCAAGAAAAATAGAGACAATTTAACAGTACAAATAATAGAGGTGATAGAAAAGACCTTATTGTCAAAGCCGTGTAAAATTGTGTGTTGTTAACCCTTTGAACCCACAAACCCGCTGACACATTTGAAAGGCACGTTACTTTTTTTTTGAAATAGTCAAAATGATACCATTTATCTGAAACTGTAAAAACACTCATTTATTGGATCCTTAAATTTACCAACCACTAATTTGTGTTGTTCCTTTGAGGAAAAACAAGCCAACAAACAAGGAAAACAATCAAAGCTTAAAATTGTGATATCTCAACAAATCACTGTTTTCTGCATCCCTCATTTTTAAAAAAAAAAGAAAAAAGGTATACGCTGACGAGATTCTGTAAAAAGATGAAAGATTCTGCCCTTCTTAGCACAACTGACAAAGCCATGACCAAACTCCACTACAAGCTACAATCATGTCCCAAAAGTTCAGTAACATTTTGGATGTAAAGACAAGTAGAAAAATTCAAATGTAAATACTAAAAATCTATGGTATGTAGAGCCACCATTTTTCCCAGTGTTGGTAACACCTCAGGGTGCTTTGAAAAATGTTGTAAATGTTGATGCCATCCATCCATTGTCTATACATGCGCCTATGCATGAAATCTGCACGGTATATTTTAACTATCTGCACCTCACTATAATGCTCTTAATGTTTTATGTAAAGTACATTAAATTGTCTTGGACATGGAGGGTGCTATACAAATAAACTTGCCTTGCCTGGCCTATACACCTCTTGATCCTTATTAGGGTCGTGGGGGATTGGAGTCTATCCCAGCTGACTGAGGGTGAAGGCAGGGGACACCTGGACAGGTCACCAGTCTATCACAGGACTACACATAGAGACAATCACGCTCACATTCACACCTATGGACAATTTAGAGTTACCAATTAACCTGTTTTTGGACTGTGGGAGGAAGCTGGAAAACCTGGAGAAAACCAAGTCTGCACAGGGAGAACCTGCAAACTTGATGCAGAAAGATCCCAGGAAGGCCAGGATGCAAACCAGGGATCTTCTAGTTGCACGGCGAAAGTGCTAACCACTGAGCCGCAGTGCAGCCCCCAAGTTTTTCGAATTTTCGCTAAATAAATAATCCCAGAAATTCAGCTTTTAAGTAAATTTTTATATGAGTTATGACATTAGAACTTTGTGTTACTGCACAGAACAGATACTTCAGTTTGCTCTTCTAGTCTACTTCTAGTCCTGGTTGTACAGTTTCCACAGAGTTACAGGACTTTATATTGCAGTGTAAAATGGGCCCAGAGTGAGTAAAAATGTAAGAAAAAACATACAGAAACTGCTTGAGGTTCAGAGGGCTAAAGAAAAAAAATGAGTGAAGCAAAAAAGAGAGGAAAACATGGAATAATAGCAGATGATAAAGGAGAAAATGTGTGTGATGGACAGAAATGCAGCCTGAGGATGTCTGGTCAACCAGATGTGGTGTGTCAAAATCAGTGGCTCCAGGAGCAGCCACCTCTGATGTCATGACCTGAGTAAATGTCAACCCGGACATCGTTTGCAACAAATCCTCCCTCGTTAAGGCGTGAGTCACAGGAGATGGGAAATGACATTTGTTGAAGGATGCAGCGTGGCGCAATTTGCCTTTGTTTTTATTCCATCTATCAGTCTGTTGTATGGCCTGCTCTTGACTGATGTGACAGTGCGTTAGTCCAAATAAAGTTCCCATAAGATAAAGAGAGATGTAGCGTCACAGGTGGTGGGAAGAAGGGATGGAGTATTTAGAGGTGGCAGAAGGAATGAAGAAGTTTTATTGCCTCAACAGAAGGTTACAAGCTCAGTAATGGATGTACCATGAAGAAGAACTCCACTCATCTCCCTACAAGGAGTTTTTCTCACCCAGTCATACACTTTACTTTGCTTTTTGTGCCTTTTCATGTGCTTCAGAACTTGATCCGATCCATGCGATGTGAGGAACAGGGTTTGGACCGTGCATCACTTCTGCGATCCTGCACTCATAATCTTGTTTATTAAATGTGTATTCAATTAAAAAATGACCGGGGCCCCCATAGGTGATGCACTGCTCTCAGTTGCCACTTTGTCAGTGTCGAGAAAAGGAGCTGAGGCCAGGCCTACCCGGGTGTGAAATTAAACAGGTGATAAATTTCCCTGTATGGCTACCAGTGAGAACACTGTCATTTTTCATTACTGCTAAATAAAAGGCGGGAGAAAACAACTTCCATTTTTATGCTATGTGCTCCCCCCCTCCCAGCAAGACTAATGAGGATGGTTTTTAAGGCAGGTCTACGCAAGTACATAAATCACATGTTCAGTTCCTCTCCAGGCTTATCTTGGATTTGAAGTATGAAGTGGGGGGGTGGGGTTCTGTATGCTGGTAATGTACAGCTTTGTTGCTGTCTACAATAGAGCTACAACATACAGAACTACATTTTGTCACACAGGTGCTGTATTACACAATATATACTCCTAATTTTGCCCAAAACTTACCACTCATACATCCAGGCAGGTGTGAATATATCAGCAACAAATCCTTTTTAAAGGCATGTAGCCAAAGACAGGCAGCACAACACAGGCATTTCACAGGGAAAACCAGCAACTTGGTTTTGCCTGTTTTACATTCACACCAGACGTCCTGTGGAGGGTCTGGGTCAGATTTGAGGGGGCTGAAAGAATCAGGGAAAGAGCCTGCAGAAAAAGACAGAACTAGTGGTTGCCCCTAGGGTGAAATTTATCGATTTCAGACAATCCCATCTCCACCCCTATCTGTGAAAGCATTGGTGACCCTTTTGTCAAGAGGCACAATTTTGATGGAGAACACTACAAAATGGAGAGAGACATGAGTGGGTGGGACAGCAGGGAGCGACGGGGAGTGCAAAAAAAAAAAGAAAAGAAAAGATTCTATTGTGCGAGCCTGATGGTTTTCGCTGAATCAAAATGAGCAAGTGATGGAAAAAAGGAGGATGTTCACAGACAGTACGAGAGAGGGAATAAAATCGAAGAACGAAGCCATCAGGCACCACGAGCAAAGAAATGCCCTTGGGGAGGCAGATGGGAGCATTTTTGCCTGATAACAGACAACCAACAGACACTGAGGAGGATGTGTGTGGTGACAGTAAGTCTGCATTGAAGGCATACAGTTTCACACTTCTTCATGCTCCACATACAAAAAAGGTCACTCATCTCAGCCAATGGAATGATGTTAAATCGAACACAAGAAGCTTTGGCGGCACGATTCGCCTCACAGGCCTAGCGCCAACATGATAGACAATGGTAGGAAGAAAAAAAAGGGAGAAACACCCCTGGCTAGCAATCAAAATGGAAGTGGATTCCCCTCATCTCTATTTGCTCTGTCCTCCATCTACCTCCCCTTTTCTTCTCTCCAGCCATGCCTCCTGCTGGCAGGTGTAATCTGCTCCCCTTCACACCTTGTCAGAGGATGACTATGTTCAGTGTGATGACCCACTTGCCACAGGGGAACAGCATTGCCACTGTCTGCATGACAACTAGAGGTTGGCATGTTGCTCCCTCCAGAGCTGTACCCTAGACGGGCTGAGCGAGGGACTGTGATATCCCGCCTTGGTCTGTCAGTGCTGATCACGATATGATCTGCACGGTGAATTAGGTCTCATTTATACAGAATGTGGAAGAACGACAGCGCTACAGGCACAGACATCTGGGAAACTCCTATTATGTGCCATCAGTCACACATTTAAAACCTAATTGGATAGAAGGGCTTGTATTGTAGCTATCACAACACAAACAAAGAAAGCCAAGCTCCCAATAAAGCTGAGTGAAAAATCCTGTGCTGTCATGTCTCATATCGCATATTGAGGAAAATGCATGTGATGCTTGGGGTGACCAGAAGTGCTCTGTAGCCACACCCTGATATGTGCACCATTACTGAAATGGGTCTTTTTAAATCAAGGCTCAAAACCTTTCTATTTAAAATGGCTTTAGCTGCGTGATAATGTTTCATTTTGATTTTATGTACTAACTTTTAAATGCATATTTTAGTGCTGTTTTATTGCTGTTTATTTTTATTGTTTTATTGTATATTTTACTACTTTCTCTGTTTTGAGTTACTGTATTGTTTTTAAGTTGTTCTTTTGGGGGGATAGAAATAAATTTGGATCGATTGATTGATTGATAACTGCCAGCCGGCTGCTCAGAGATCTGAATTTTAACAAACATAATATATTCATTCACTAATTTCGGTCTCCCATACTTTTTTGCAATTCTTTTGCGCGTCTTGCATAACCAGACCGCTGAAACAGAGCTGTGTAAAATGGTCTGGCTGCACCTCATTATCAGTCTGCTAAAGGTTGAAAAAAAACTCTGGTGTCCTTTCTGTTTGTTATTCTTTAAAGCAATTACAACTGATGAAGAGGATGAAGCAATGATGAACACTCAAAATAGTGACTGGGGAATTGATTTAGTGCAACATTTGCACACAGTAAGATGATCATTAAAATGACTAATTCCCAAAAAGAAACTGGCAGGTCTGTCTTACTGCATGACTCAAACCTTGGGCATTAAAATTGAAAAGAAATTTTCAGTGCGTAGGTTGCTGCCCAAAGGTTGCTGCTCCTGTTTCTTGCTGGAAAGAGGATTTTGATGGTAACACGCTGAAACTGAAATGGTGGAAGAAAGCTAATGGCAAACTTATACCTGCAATCAAAATCCACTGAGTCAGACGAAAGGCATCATAACACTGAATGAGAACACTGACCTATTGTAAATAATGGATTTTCATTTACTCAGACAGCAAGTAAAAATGGGGAAAGATCCATAAACAACAGCTGCAGTAAATTAGTGGAAAAGTACGTTTGAACAAACAAATACCCAATGATTTTGTTTCAGCTGACCTGAACTTAATCTCTCCAAAGTAGTTTTTGTTCCCGTAACAGGTTTTGCTTATAGATGCATACTGTGACTTTTGCAAGGTTAGACCAGCAGCACGCTGCTGGTAGCATATGCCACCATTATGAAGATCCACAGATGACTAAATACAGTACCACAGGTCAGCTGATGAAGATGATTACACCACTCCAATGGCCGATTGGTTAACATAATTATACCATTTCAAAGTCCATTTCCTACCTTCATCACAGCTGCCAGGCTTTGCCACATCAATTCTCCTCTTCTGCATGCAAGAGGACATGCGGAGTTCACACTCGTTGTCATAGGTGGTGCCATCACTTCCGCACACTGGGGAGTAGGCCTTGCCTGAGCACTGTGGGCACTCACACTTATTCTGGACACAACGGGCGCCCCAGGCACAAACAGTGCTGCCACATGTTTCTGTATTAGACAAACAGCAGAGGGACAGGTCAGAGCACTGTGGGTCATTGCTAAAAGGAAATATTCATGGAGTTATTGTGATAGATCTTATCCATATAGACATTAAAATGCTTCTCTAGAGTAGATGCATTTTGTATTGTCTTTAACTCAACGGTTCAAGATTATTTATTCTCCATAACTGCCTCTTTCTTGTATATATAGTTTTTACTTGTTCAGTGGTATTTGTTTTTCTTGTAAAGCGTCCTTGGGTGTCAAGAAAGGCGCTTACAAATAGAATGCATTATTATTATTATTGTTATTATATTTAAATGAGATTTCTCTTTTCTTTTACTAATTGTCACTAATGCCATTTTAATTTGTAATGAAAAATACACATGGTACTTTTGCAATTCTACATCTGAGTATCCAGCTAATATTTGAACTGCCTGTCTGTAGTTGTATGAGGTTCCTGTTGGGCTCTATTTTCTGTTACACTTAATTTAATGCAGAGCTATTGGAAAACCCTTCATACAACTTCCAGTCTAAACTCTCAGGACTCAGGATCCATGCTTATGCCAAGATCATTCATGTTCCTTTGATGTTTCGGATACAAAAGTGATGACATACTGTAATTACTGGACACATACTGCATAAGTGTATGCATTACTTACTGCACTCTCCTTGGCTGACCACTCGGAGCTCCATCTGTTCTGTGCAGGCCCGCACATGCAGCTCACACTCACTGTTGTAGGTGGTACCATCGTTGCCGCACACAGGCTGGTGGGACTCCACACACTCCGATGGACACACACACAGCCCGCTCTGGGCGTCGCAGATTGCCCCAAAAGAGCAGTTGGCACAAGCTTCATCTAGATGGAGATAAGCAAGATGGCAGAGACTTAGTGTGTGTGTTTATTTGTGTGTGCTTCAGGTGTATTTACATGATTTCAGGGCCAAGACAACTGTAATAAATGCAGCGGATTTTGAAAATATGAAGGTTCTTTCACGCTGTTCATATTTGTTGTGTTGTAGATAGGGCTGAGACCTTAACGCGTTAATTTTGATTAATTAATTACAGAAAAAATAATGCATTAAAAAAAAAAACCCGCATTGAATTGCACCTTTCTCAGTTCCCTAATTTCTAGCACACCAGTAACACTGATGCACACGGCCCGTGAGGTGGTGGTAACGCACCTAAAGTTTGTTTGCCAGCCGTGAAGAAGATTCACAGGACGCACTGAGTGAATCAGCGCACACGAAAGTTTGGTGAACAGTGAAAGAAGACGAGACCACATTGACCTTGTTGGGTGGAGCGTTTTCTTTTAAAAATCTTCCCGATGGCAGCTTGGATAAAAGCGTGGTTGTGTGCAAAATTGTGCAACAAAGAGTTTTCTTATCACCACAGCACTTCAAGTCAGCGGCATCACTTCAATGCAAAACATGTTGCTGTTAGCACCAGAGCTAATGTTAGCTATGACAGTTCTGGTCCCGGCAAACAGTGTAGCCATCCCAAAATAGACTACTTTTCAAGACAATTAAAGTGTTTGAGGTTACAAAAAGTTTTAAAATGTTGAATATAATAGCTATAATTGCACTTTGAGTTTGCAGTAATCTGTCGATGTAGTAGAAAGATGAAAAATGCACAAATAAATATAAATAAAACGTTTAAGTTCACATATATGTCTATTCATAGATTCAGTCGTCAATTAAAATTTATTTGAATTGAAAAACTTTGCTTATTGTGTCATATATTGCTATTTGACAAAAATTTTAGTAATTGCGATTAATACATTTCAAAGCCTCTAATTAATTAGATCAATTTTTTAATCTTGTCCCACCATTAGTTGTAGACTTACAATGGTTTTGATTTATCTTCTGTTGTCAATATGCAAACATATTAAAGTGCACTTCAACTGATCTCGTTGATGGTCCTGTGGATATAAGCTAGCAAAGAATCAGTTTTTACCTTACTACATATCCTTTGGGAAGCTTTGGACTGTTTACTTTTGGATTTGGATTGTTTTTACTGTGCATATTTTCACAAAATACCCATCACTAAAATCCTGGGATTACACAATTTTGTGGTCAATAGTGAACTTATATTCAACTCACATCAATATATCATAGTAAAAAATAACTGCCAACCTGCTACGTTAAGATGTTTTTGCATGCATAAAATAAAATGCATCCATAAGCCAATGAAATAGTAAAATATGTTTTGTTTTTGTTTTTTTTCTTTATCTCACGCTTGATAAGCAGCGTAGCTGCACATCCACAAGGAGGGGAGGGATGCAAAGTTAAAATTCTGAGCAGGAGAATTACAAAAAATATGCTTAAGCGCATAAAGTTCCCAGGAGCGTAGTAGTCTCCATTACTAAATAAATTTCAAACCACTCTTTCTAGAACTGACACTAAATAACTGAACACAAAAAAGCTTGAAAATTCTCAGTAAAAATAGGAGAAGCTACCAGAAGGAGAACCATCTCTGCAGCACTCCATCAGTCAGGACTTTATGGGAGAGTGGTCAAAAGCTGAAGCTACTCCTGAGAAAAAGCCTCATGAGAGCCTGGTTGGAGCTTGCCAAATGACACTTAAAGCATTCAGAAAGCATGAAAGAAAAGATTCTCCGGTCTGATGAGACAAGAAATGAACTCTTTGGCTTGAATGCCAATTTCTGTATCTCGTGAAAGCCAGGTACTGCTCATCACCTATCTACTACCATCCCTATGGGGTAGGACAGTGCCAGTACCGTTTTTTGGAGATACTTCAGAGCAGAAAGTACTGGGAAACCAGTCAGAACTGACTAACAAATGTTACACTTGCTGGTTGTATTTATCGGTTTTTAAGGCTGACAATATCTACTTTAGAAAGCTATTTTCCACCACACTTCATACTGAATCAGGTGGACCATCTCTGTGTTGTCTCTCCAAAAGACAGCACTGAGACACCCAGAGGGCTTAGGGAGCTTTTGAGACTTTTCCTATTAGTTGGAGGATTCAGATGGATCGTCTCTTGAGGAATAGTTTGTTTCTGTAGGTAAAGTTTCTCGAAAAAGAAACAGCAAGGCAGAGTGATGTGACATGAGGTTACAAACGACTGAGAAGGTAAATGCAAGGTCTCATACACAGACAGGGCTGTTCGTAGAAGCCCCTTTCCTGTGACACCAATTACACCAAGGAGATTGCATTAGCCCAGCTCACTATCAAATCAATTAGGGCCAGGCTAATAACCAACACTGATTTAGCACTAATTGAGAGGCAAGGCTAGTCGATGGAACCTTCCACGTTATTAATCTGTTTATTGCTCTTTTAGAGCCCTTCATTTCCCTCATCTCTCCATCTAGTGTTGGCATCCACTCCGTATTTAGATTAACAACCTTGACCATGGATTAGATATGGCAGTAAATGGCACTTAATATACAGCATATTGCTTGTAGGAGAAAATGTGTCATTCTATGTTAGCAAAATGACACACTTCCATGAAGTCAGACCTAAATGAGATTACATGAGCAGGACATGCAGGACAAATTTTCCTCCTAAGCTAATGGGTACTTTTGGTCTTGGGCTGTTGCTCATAGTTGTCCTTATCGCTCTTGTTCCAGTTTGGGAAATCGTGATGCTAAACCACCCAATGATTTTTTTGTTAATAATTTTGCAACAAAAGTTTTTAGAATGCCTTGACCTTCTAAATGTCACTGGGTCTGCCCACAGAGCAAGGTTTATTTTATCTTGTCTGAAAAATTTGGTGTAGGATTGATAATGTGAGAATGTGAAGACTCTTGCTATTGGCATTCCTCGAACTCCCCTACAACTAGATGGCTTCCTAGTTTTATAAACCATTTCGAGCTTAATTCAACTTCTGTGTAGAAACGGAGGAAAAAATAGTTGTCCAGCTACAAACTGCATGATCCTGCCCCCTAACTGCTTGTTGGTCTGGCCTTTCCAAAAGAAGCAGCTGCCTCACTGTCAGTCAGGTTTATTCACTGTCTAAATCTGCTTCTGTTAACTCTAAAATCTCTCATCAAATGTTCTGCTGTTAACTGCAAAAGTGAACACAAGAATCTTCATGCACTCCCAGCATTTGATGAACTAAACATCCCTATAATAATTGGAAATTCCATAGTGTTAGTGTGTTGAGCAGCTAATGTAGCTAACATTATCATTAGCTTTAATTGCTGTTCCAAGCTCTCGCTCTTCAAAGGTAAAACACTGATTTTACTATTGCAGCATTAGGGCAGACCTTACTAATATTGTTCTGTGCTTAATGTAAGCAAATCCCTGCAACCAAAAATCTTATGCAAAGTTTTCAGAGAAGGGTAGAAGCGACTTTAGCACCATAATAATATCCATGCGTTCGGAATGGAATATGATAAAATGACATAATACTTTGATGTTGGGGTACTCATATTGTTTTGCTATGTTGTTTAAGTCTTACACAATATATTGCTGTCACTCCTGTCCCTACAATGCAAGTGGGTCTGGAAGTTTTAGCTGAAAAAGATAATAAGATGGAGAAGCTCATCTGCTAAGGTTTTCCATGATAAAAATAAATAAACATAAAATATGTGCCTATAAAATAGGGTGCTGTGGTCGTGGCTCCTGTGTGGTTGCAGCAGCTATAAATCAGGAAGTAGCGGTGGTGAGTGTTGTCCTTTATCAGGCCCTGTGTCCTGATAGTAGCCTCGCTTCTTTATCAGCTCCTGCCCCTCGCACCTGGCTCTCTGTGCTGCCTGATCCTCCAGACAACATGCATCACAGTCTGAGAAGGAGGGGAGCTTCAGCTCAAAGCACGGAGAAGAGGGGGGAACTTTAGCTACAACTGATACTGTTAAGAAGTGCACTTTTTGTCATCTCTGATTCAGTCAACTCCAAGTCTGTCATCACTGATGTGACTGAAGGCAACTTCACAACCATGGAAATTTCAGATTTTAATGTAAGTCCAGCTGGGCATTATGACACACAGATATGGCAATAAAAAGTGAGAGGTTAGTGTGCTGATATTACAACATGGGATCTTTCATATCATTCATATAACTTTCATGTCCACCAATGCAAGAATGCCTCTAGTCAAGAAAAAGATCTCCTGTATAACACACAATGGATTTTTCATGTGCAGAATATAAAAAGACCTAGTCTTAGCTATATTCCAAAAATAAAACAAATAGTTAACTAAAAACGTTCCAGTACTACAGCAAGATAACCCAGGCGGCCATCTGGTTAAGGCCAAATGAGGCTGGAAGTTGGAACCAGGATCTGGCCAACAAATGGCTGTCAGATACGGAAATGTTTTAGGTGCATAGAGATGGCTGACCATCAGATTCCCTTAGGATGATATTTGGCAGGATATTTTCATAGCATTCATCACAAATCTGGCATGAGTCTTCCGATATGGCAGTTGGAGGGGTAAACCATTTTGGTGCTTGTGAAATCTATATTCCTAAAAAGTCAGATGCTGTATTAAAAAAAAGAAAATCAAAACCTCAAAAAAATCGTCATATCAGACATACTGGGATCTAGAATTTTGAAGTAATCTGAAAATATCTCAAAGATGTAAGCAGATGAGTAACAGCTGTGGAAATTTGAATGGCGTGTTAACAGCTAACGACGCATATAAAACTAGGAAACCACTCAGAGAGCGCAGTACTCCGCTAAGGTTGTTCATTCCCCCATATGGCATTGTCAGAAATGCAGCATTTCGTTTTTTAGGAATGCAGCATCTGTTTATTTATTAGTTATTGATGATCAGAAATCACAGCAACATAGAATGTGGTCATTTATATAGATGTACCCACAAACAAAATGACGTTACACCGAGCACAGGTGTGTGTTATGCATGTGTACGTTATGTACGGAAACCAAATCATGTGACCAAAACTTGTAGCGGACGGCAGGAATCGATGGGTCTTGGAAGCACCGCCACAATTTCTTCAGTTGTTTTATCTATTATTTATTTAAATAATAATAGTAATAATAATAATAATAATAATAATAATAATAATAATAATAATAATAATAATAATAATAATAATAATCTGCAACGGTCGACTTCTAGTGGGATCGCAATCATGTGATGGTCAGCAGGCAGCTGACGCATTGTTCACTTGTTGTCATAGTTACAGTGATGCCATGCTGCTATCTTGCAATGAATGAGAAATCTTAACAAATCTGTGAATCCAGACTATAAGCCGCATCACTGCCAAAATCTAATCATTTGGTCCTTGTGCCACTTCTGAACTTCCCTGAAAATTTCATCCAAATCCATTCATCCGTTTTTGAGTAATGTTGCTAACAGACAGGCAGACAGACGGACAAATGTACGCCGATTGTCACATAACTCCGCCACATTCCTTGGCAGAGTAATAAAGTCTCATGTCATGTCACTCTAACCTCCAAACCAAAGCTTTTTTTCCTTTTATTTATTACTTCCTAGAATTTCATCAAGGTCTCCTTGAACTCCCCTGGTTATGGAGACAGCAGCCCTGCCGTTGGTTGTTGCACCGTTACAGCTTCTGTTGTTGTTCTTGGTGGCAGTATTGTTTGTGGTTTTGGCAGACAGATTGAGGAATAGGCGCAGGTTGGTTTAAAAAGTGCCCTTGAAAGCATGAAGGATTGACTGACTGAGAAGAAAAAAAAAACAAAGACCCTCTAGCTCTGCAGTATTTTGTTGATATCCTTACCAGGAAAAACCTGAACTACAGCTGAGGGGTTCAGGGCGCAGTATTACCTCAGGATTAAGCAGGAAGAAGTAGGCTAGTTTGTGTTTTGAAGGCTTGTGAACATGGCTGGGTGATAACAACTCCCCTGTTGATGCCTGTCTGGCCGGTACACTATTAACTCTGCCTCCCACTTTCTTCACTCCTCCTCATCTTATTTACCTCAATCTCCTTCCCTCCCCACATTTATCACTTTCCCCTCCCTCTTTCCTCTGCCCTCTTCTCACCCACCACTCGTATGCTGCCGGCATGACCTATATTTCTTACTCAACTGAGAATATCATTTCCAACACCTGTGGGAGAATAAAGGGGGAAGTTGTTATTTCCTTTCCTCAAATGATTCAGGCACATCTGCTCTCATCTGTTTGGGTAAAGCCATATGAATGGCCTTTTTTTGCGGACACGACTGATATCCAGCTAGGGGGTCTATTAACCGAGTGCACTTCTCCCAGCCCACCTTACAAGGTTGCCTGCCTCTCGAATGCAGGAAGGGGGAAAAATCTCAGAATAATAACAAATGTCACTCATATTGCTATCAGGTTGCACCTGAGCCATATAGATAACCAGTATTTTCCAGCCCGGAGGGAAGGAAATGAAATTACGGCTCAGTCCATGAGAGGCTGTAGAAAGCCACACACACACAAACACACACAGCTGCGCACATGCACAGTTCCTTTGCCTGTTGTGGCACTTCTCTCACCTCTTCCACTCTCGTTGCCCTCACTGCCTCCTCCTTTTGAATCTGGAAGCCATAAATATGACAGCTCACATTATAGAGCACTTGGATAGAAATAACTACCTGAAGGCAGAGTGTGTTTTTTCTCTACTTTTCTGCTCCATAAACATGTATAGCACATTAGTGGTGGGAATAGCCTGTGATAATTAGGTGAGATAATAGCTTAAGTCAGTCAGTTGTTATGGTGCTGAATAAAGCCCAGTAAAGCTGTGCAAACAGCCCAGAAATAACCCACATTATCATTGCCATCATTCCTTGGCTGGCTCGTGCTTGGCAAGCCAATGCTTCAGCATTTTTATGGCACCATTGCGCTGACGTAGGCCTGCTCCTCTGGGAGCCAAGAACCATCCACAGTGCTGGATTACAAACAGGGACCCTCCACTCCGCCAGCTCGCTCTACCTCTCGCTTTTCAAAATAAAGACTATTCATTACCGCAGAGGGACCTCAGGCCGACAGAGGTGCCATCTACCTGTGGTGTGGCGCACCAAATTCCCTCAGCCAGCCTGCCCACTGACCAAACATTGCTCTCAATCCATTTCTTGTTGGCGTACATCCTTTACACATGCTGGATTTCAATTTTATATAATGCTGGGAGGGAAATATGATGGATGCAATACACAAGCAGGCAGAGAGTCCACACAGGACCTCTCCAACAACCAAGTCTCTCATCTCCTGAAAAAAAAAAACCTAAATCACTACTCATTAAAATGCAAGGTTTGCACAAAGCCGGGACCATAAACTGCACTCTTTAGGACAAAACAGTGGAGAGCAACTTCATATCAGCAGAGTAAAACTAATTCGGTTGTATTGATCATTCTGCTAAGTGTTCAGCTCATTCACAAATACAGCACCACAGAGGCCAACTGATTCCAAATGGTACAGTTTGGAAAATATGCAGGAAAAAAAAATCTATTGTAGTAAAACTGAGTGAATGAGGTAACTGAGAGAGCCGGGCCAAGGGGCTAGTAACTGCTGTACTTGTGCCCAGTGTGTGTGAAAAGTAAATGGCTTGACTGTAGACAGGGAAGGATACTCAATCACCAATTAGAGTTCATGGGAAAACTGGCCTTGCAAGATGGCATTAAGTCATCAAGAGCATTTACTATGTGAGTTTACCAAGCTGTAAAAACCTGTCCATATGGCCGCGTGCCTGCATAGTGAACATGAAGATATTTTTAGCACTTGAAGCTCTGCTGGTGTGCTAATGACTAGCTGATACGCCGACACTGCAAGACAAAGCCAAGTGACTCATGTAGCCAATTACAGGCAAGTGTGCTCCATGCTCTAATACATTGGGAGTAAAGTGCATCTTCACTTAAAGGTCAAAACAGGCAAATTGGAGTCTTGGTGTTGAAGAAGAGCACTAGAGAACAGATGAAGAGCAGCAGTTGTTAAGAACTGTATTATTGACTTTGTAGGATGTCAGGGGGCCACACATGATTACAACACTCTGTGTGGTAATTGTTAATTGTTACCATCTCTAGATTATACGTTTGCCTCTCAGTGATGCAGCACTATTAATTAATTTGAGCTGAATTATATTCCACAGGGAGACAGAGGGTTTCCTTTCTACCTGTAAGCTCTAATTCACACTATGTGATAGTAATGTGACTGCACTACAAACAACTTGGTGTACAGGGTTGCAGAAAATAATTATTTACATTGTTGATTCATTTGTTGACTATTTTCTTGATTAACTGATTGGTCGTCTGGCCGATAAAATGTCAGAAAATCATGCAAAAACTTAAACTCCAGAACAACAAACGTCTTGATTTGTTCACAACCCAAAGATATTCAGTTTACTGTCATAGAGGAGGAAAGAAACCAGAAAATATTTAGAGAATGTTGACTTTCATTCTTTGTCGGTGATTCATTTATTAGTTACCATTAATGTAGCTCTGATGGTGTAAATGTGTATAATGTGCCACCATACGTAATTCCTGCAGTTACTCACCACAGGGTCCTTTGTGTTGGATGTGGATGGCCTTCTGCAGGGCGCAACCCATTGCCCGCATCTCGCAGGGGCTGCCGTAACTGTGCCCGTCGGATCCGCACACAGGGTCAGACGTTTGAGGACAGGCCTCGGGGCACTCACACACCGGCTCGTTGTTCTTGACCACGCACACAGCCCCATGTTCGCACTCCTTATCCAAACAGGGGCTCGGTAAGTTGAGATCTGAAGGCCGACCAACCAAGACATAGACACCAAAGTTAGAGAGAGGATAGTAAACAGGGTAGCTGAGAGGTGGGGAGAATATAAAGCAGAGGTTGGAGAAAGGTCTGGGTCTGGAAAGGGCATAGGTGATAGGGAGGTACATTAGAATATAGCCACTTGGAGAACTGCAGGTCTTTGTGTTAGAAAGGGTTTGGGGATGAAACAGATATGATGGGATATGCAATACGGCCCTACTCCTGTGACACCTCTGCTTCCTCAGCTTCCTATGTCATTTCCTCATCATTGTGCCTATCCCGATGTATCCTGAATCTTTGAAGAGTCCACCGAATCCGGTGGCATGAGGACAGAGGATAAAAACATGGCCCTGTAGCACAATAGAGATGAAACAACCGGCCAACAATGGTTGCGGAGCCTTTTTTTTTCAGGCAAGTAAACGCCTGGATTAATTGACGTTCCCAGTGTGCCCCTTCAAAGGCTGCCATTTGCATCCCAGCGAGAGCCACTGCTTCAGCCAAAGCTGGTTGAACTGACATGGAGGAGAAAGAAAAGGAAAAGGAAGAGCATGGGGGATAGAGAGAGACAGAGAATATGTAGAAAATGAGAAAAGAGAGAAAAAAAAGCAAGTCGCAAAGAGAAGAAAGGACTCTCTGCTTAATAATTCAAAAAAGGCAAGCTCCTGGGCAGAGGCAGATATGAAATGTGAACATCAGAGGTGTCTGCTTCAGTCTCTCCCTCTCACACACTAACTCCAGCATGACTTCATTAAAACGAGGACTGGATTTTGCACCTATGATTCTCCGTGGTGGCAGATGTATGGAAACTGGGCTGATATAACCTGACTTGATCAGGAGAAAGTGGAAACCTGTAAAAATGGTGAGAACAATGCTTTGATCACATCATCCCATCCGCAGCTTCCCATCCTGACTTAATCAATTCTTTATAGCTTAGTGTGTCAGTGAAAACATTACATGGCATACCGAAGCCGGGTGCCAGTGTCTCACTGAGAGCTGTAGGCTTTGCTTGATGGTTGGAGACAGAGGCCTTAAAGTGGGACGGTATACACTGCCATATTGAGAGTAGTCCAAACAAGCGGTGATAACCTGGTTCCATAGTGATTTTCATTTGGAGGGTTTCACACATGAGGGGTGGATCGCTCAGCTAAATGCAGTGTGTCTGCAGATTAGGGGAAAATGCAGACGGAGGCATCAAAAAGGTTCTGATGAGAAGTATGGGTGAAAATTGAAAGAGGTGCATTTTGCACCCAAAGTGAAACAAAACTTCCTCCTTCTCTACCCCTACCTTGGTTTCAGCTTTGGTTCGGCGGTTGATGGTGCTGTCATGGAAACTGCCCCTTGTAATGACACCACCCATGGCTCCATCATTATTGAGGCCATTATGGGATTAGATAGCAGCACAGGGGGGCTGACTTGGCATGCTTGGAGCCTCATGATTCATTTATCAGCTCGGAGACATTGAGTAGAGCCTCAACTTGTAGCGCTAATGCAGGGGTAAATTATCAATTGATAACACAGATGGTGGCAATTAGCTTCACTCTGATTAAGGCAATGGGAAGAGTATGTGAGCTAACGATCAATGCCAGCTAAACATCTTAGGACCAGTCCATGTGGAGTATATCTTTAAAATATGATACACAGTAACAGTAATGTAAGGTATAGATATGAACCCTATGAACCCCAAACCCTGTAGGCGGGTTTCAAAGGCTTGTTATCTTTTAAACAATCACCAAGGTTACACCATTTATCAAAGCCAGAAACTGTAAAAACAGAAAGAATCGTCAGATATTCAACTTTCTGATGGTCTCTGAACTGCTAATTTGTAATGTGCCACTCTGTAGGGAAACATTAACAGATTTAAGCTTAAGATTGTGATATGTCATCAAGATCATTTTACTCTATGTCAAAAGTAATCAAAAAATGTATCTATAATGTATCTAAAATGTATTTCCAGTTAAACTGTAACTGAACTGCAAGCCGTGTTTACATAGAGCAGGTAGCGTATATTGTATAGTATGCAGAGTTACCATTTTTTCCAATATAGGTAACACCTGTCGGCACATTGAAAAATGTTGTACATATCGATTCCTTTTGTTTTTTCGATGTTTATAAAATAATTAATCAAACAAAGTTTTATAATTTATGATACTAGAATTGTGTTTTACACAAAAGACAGGTTTGAATTCTGTCTACGTCTAGTGCTGCTTCCATTGAGGTGCAGGACTTCATATTGCAGTAATGCAAAAGAAGTATGTGACAGAAGTGAAAAACATTCAGGAACTGCTTCAGGATCAAATGGGGTTAAAACAACAAGCTGCAGGGGAAATAATACAAGTTGTCCACTACACTCTGATGTTTGTGTTTATGTTTTCCTACTAAGTTGCAGCTGGAACTGAACTAATTTTTCTGGATTCCGAGCAAGGACACCGGCTCCCTCATTTCCGAAAGTGAATGTTTCAGATTAGAAGGTGGAACATTGCTATTGATTTCTGTGTTTTGATGCCAGGCTGCTGTTTCAAAGGTGCTTGGAGGTGCCACATAAATTTGTAAGCTGCTCAATGCTGCTCATTTGGGTAGCACTTCTAAAACAATTGTTTCCCCGTGATCTCATTTCAACACCTTGCGTGTGTCTGCAAGTGTGTGTATGTAACAGTTGTAAGCTTGTGATCCGGGCTTAACTATACAACCTTGGCCTCCATAAAAGTTCACCAGCCCACTTCCCAAGGATGGGCTCCTAAAACACAACTGCAGCCTCCGATAACGCCTTTGTTTCCCATTCTCTTTGTTTCACACTCATGAAAAAGATGAAAGAATTCCCCTCCAAAACTAATTTTTTATCATCCTCAGCCTCTGGGGGGCAAAAACTCTGCCTGACTTATTAACTGGAGACGGTGTAAGAGAGAGAAAAAAAAAGGCAAATCTCCCCAAGTGTGAAAATCTTATGACACAGTTAAAAAGTGAAGCTGTCTTTTAACTCTCTCTTGGATGCAGGCAGAAGCTTTGAAATGGCAGCCTGTCACAACTAAGGCTTCTCGGATGGTGTTCGCAAGCCTTTTCCAGCTCTCTGTCTCTCCCTGGTCCTCTCCCAAACACTTAAATCCATCCTTTCATGCATGTATCAGTGTTTCTGTCAGGCAAGTCCAGAATAAACCAAAGTTGCTGGGTTTAAACCAAGCTATTTATATGTGAAAATTAGCTTGACAGCTGAATGGGAACATCTGTAGTGCCAAACAAAGAGCACAGTAGCCAAGGCATTGTTTTAGTGGCTGAGCAGGTGCAGTGAATTGTCATGGAAAGTCAGGGGAAAACAGTGAAGGAAAAAAAAAAAGAGGAATAATTTTTTCTAATCAAGGATTCTGCTCTACTAGCGCGCACTCTGCTCTGTTTCTGTACTACCACACCAGTTGAGAGGACTTTACATTCTGCGTGTCACCCCCGTGTATCCTCCCCTGCCAGCTGCTGTGTAACTTTTCTTTTTTAATTAGTGTGGTACTTGAATAGTGTGGCCCCACTTTAGCACTCGGAGGGGATTATTTCAAGTTCCGTGTCAACTCGCGCCAGCAGAGGCACTTGCGGGCCACATCCAAAACTGAGAGCGCACAGTCCTCTGATGTCCTGATATGTGCTTACCTGTCTGCCTGAAGTATTATCACTGCCCACTTAGTAGTGTTATCTGACACATGAAGTGGCAAGGACACCACAGTGTAACTTCTTAAGCTTAACAACCCTTTGTTAACAACCCTTTGTTAGGTTGCCGTGATGGCGCAGCAAGCTGTGATAGGACTTGGACTGTGACTCTGTCGTCGCTGCAGCAAGCAGGCGTACACTGTTAAACCTCCCCCCCCGTAACATGTCAGGGAAATGCTGGGAGATTATTTTGGCGAGCGTTTTCTCCCATCTCCGCTCAGCTCATACATATGTTAATTGGACTTTTCCCCCTCGGGTTTGTGTGCACTTCCAAATCGCTCCCCATATTATGCAGGGCAGTGAATCGGTGTAATCCAGGTGAAGCTTGCAGTAGCCAACTGGCAGGGAGAATCACCTACAACTGTAACCTATTACAACACAGGACTCCGATAGGTTGCAGCCAATCTGCAGAAAACACCACCTTCTGTGTGTCTTCACCTGGGGGGCTTTGAGCCGATTCCCTTTGCCTCACTCACATTAAAAACATTTATGTATCATATTAGTCGAGGGAAAGGGAGGTGCAGAGAAAAGACTATATTATCATACAGCAAAGGCATACCCGCAGGCTGTGTCTGTCTACCACTGAATACTTATCACAGGCAGGAGTCGAGCTGAAGCCTCTTTGTGCATTTACAACTAAGTGCTGTTCTTCAAAATAGATACAAGCAAAAACAGCATGGGGGGAAGACGAAAGACAAGCTGGGATCCCTGATCTTGTGACATGTACCTATCAGAGGTGAGATGACATGTAAACACTGTTTAATCCCAACAACTGACTTCATCATCAGGATGTGTGTCACACAAAGTTTCCTCAGATTCCTCAGACTGATGAACACAAGAAAAACATAAAAACTGCAAAACTGGAACAGTAAATCGCAGCATTTATTGAATGTCCAATCAAGTCTGCAGCAGGAAAAGAGCCACAGAAGAAACCAAAAATAAAACTGGAAATGTAGAAATAGCAAGAACGATGCGGTTGATCGCGGCCCAATGGCACGCAACACCCACGATGCCTCGAGTTGCTTCTGACACCTTGTTGACCCACATTTCTCTGCAATTTCTGCTCAATGACAGCCTGCGGCCGCAGTAAGTGGACTGGCGGTCCCTAGCTGCTGTCGATCTGGCTCCCTCGGCACTTCCTCTAATTAACTTGATTAGGAATAACAGCACTGGTGATCTCAGGCTGACTTACATACTTAAGCTCCACAACTGTTTGTGAGTCCAATCACAAGCATGCAGGCGGAGATGCTCATCAAATAAACATGCAAATGATAAAATATTCTGCACTGCATCTTGACACCTAAGGTGACTGATTTTTCTTTCCTGCTTTGCAGAGCTCTCTGTCAATGACAACGTGTCTTCTGCTGAGCGATTTTGTGTTAACCTCCAGAGGCGACAGGCAACACATTTCAAGCAACTTGCTTGCACTTGCATGACTTTTTCTGCACTTGCAATCATGAACTCACAGAAACACTCAGCTGGATACACATGAAATGACAAGAGAGCTGCAAATAAAGAATTTGTGGCCTCAAAACTAGATGTTTCATTTGTTCACTCCTAGTTTATCTGCCAGTATGTTCCTCGCAGTCTGTCTGCTTTCGTGGTTTTACAGAATTATCCTTCTCTATGCTCTCTAAAGCCACACCGCTGCTTATATTTCTATTTTATGAACAGCCTAACTACCAATTTAGAGACCTCTCTCTACTTCGTATTCTGTTAATACCAGACATGAGGCGAGTATATCAATAGGCTCCAGGGAGCTGAGCCACTTCACACTCCATCAGTGTCTTCCATTGATTCAAAGCACAACTGAATATGCAATGAAACAGCTAGACTGACTTCAGGAGCCATTGGACAAGTCAAAAGTTGTGATACAAGACAGAAAAAAATATCCTAATTATGCATTGTCATTATATAATGAATGCATTTTACACAATGATATTAAAAGAAATGATTTTTTTAAACAGCTTTTCAGAAACAAGAACTGCCTGTCAGAGCTTTCTTATCTTTGTTTGTTGGTTTTTATCATCCGCTTGGTTTAGTCTCTCACATTTTGGCACAAAGGCCTCCCAAAAAGCACCTCCAAAACTAGGTGACACGTTGAATTCAGTCTATAATTAGCTTCATTTTTTAGATTTAACCTTTGTCGCTGTGCCAGTACCAGAAAATCTGATCAGTTGTTGAAGATTCAAAGACTGAAGAAAGCAAGCAAGAAAAAATAAAAGCTTAAAAAAACATTTGGGTGTTGATGTCCCAGCAGTGCTTGGTCCTCGAATTATCACAGAATTTCTACCACAATAGCCCAAGCTGCGTGCACACCTCCTTTTTTTTACAGTTTGTGCCGATTCCCTGCTGTATTGACATTATATGGAGAAAAACAGGATTCCTTTGCTTAAGCTTAATATTCTTGTGCGTTCCACACAACCTAATGAAAACCATCTGTATGGATTTACAGTCATTTAGAAATTCACCAAAGCAGGTATTTTCTCATATTTTAATCAGAAACTGAATGCAGGTTCTGTTACTGAAGACGTTTTAATTATTTTTTCTGGATGGCTGTGTGTGTGTGTGTGTGTGTGTGTGTGCGTGTGCGTGTGCGTGCATTTGTGTGTGTGCATTTGTGTGTGTGGGTAAAGGTCTATGAACAAACAATAAAATTCCCAGCCATCCAATCAACATGATGGCAAACATCAATGAAATTAAAGTTCAGAATAAATAAAATAATCTATGACCTTTTTAAACAGTGGATGCATAAGCAGCTATATCATCCCGTCTGCCTGTCTGCTGATGACAAATATCTTTTCTTCCTCTGGTGTCACAGGGCTCTTGTATTCCAATTCAGAATCCAAGGCGGGATTTACTCTCCTTCCCAGCACCCTGTTCGTATTCGTTTCCAGCAAATCCTTCACAGGTTCACGTGTTCTCAAATGACTAGAAGATTTGTGGCTTGCGCTGGACATAAGTTACTCAGCTAAACACCACGTGGTGTTTGCATCTCTAAATTGAAGAGCTTTAGATATCAATCAAATTGTTTTCCAGGAGGACAGCATTAGGGACCCGTGGGGTTTCTTTGGATGACAATCCTTCGTGGGGCAGAGTAGCAACAGGGGAGGAGTGACATCAGGCTCTGTCACCCACATGAGAAGAGATTTACGACTGTGTCAGAACTGGAGAATTTCATCCGTTTGACAGCTGACAGAGTGATTGATCACCCCGCCCATCGCACCGCTCAGCCAATGAAACGAGAGAACGAAATGACAGAGATCCTTACTTATCCAATAATGATAATTTAATAAAAAATCCTTCCATATGTATGAAAGTTGCCTGAATTCTGGACATAGTGTGTGGCCATTGTGTAGTTGTCTTTTGACACTGCCGGTCACAGTGAAAGCACAATGGTGGGGTGTCTCACACTGTGTGCAGTGTATCCAAGTGTGTTTTGTCACACGGTCAGCTATTGATTTATAACACAGCAGTCTTTTAGGAAATGACATGCATTTCTGGGGTCATTAGGGCAGAGCTGCTACAGAGCCAGACCTCTAAACTAGCCTGGACCACTTACCACTAACACTAGCAGTACAACCGTTTGAAACAAAGAAATAAAGTAACAACACGTGTATGAACACAAACACACACTCCTTGCACGCACATCATCTGTCTGACTAAACCAACAGTCTCAGTGGGCACCTACGCTTGCCTCTTTTGATGTTTAATTAAAACCGTATCGGGGGGAGCGTGGCGGCGTTTGTGGCGCTCTGTTTTGAAAAATATGCAAATGTCAATAAAAATGCATTAAAGAAACATACTACCAGTCGCTGACGGCTGCGATGTGCAGCGGAAGGGAGGAAGGATGATGAGAGAGAGAAAAAAGTAAATAACTAAACAAATGAGGGAGGAGGGGGTAAGACTGAGACACGACTTGTCAGAAATAATGAAACAGAGCAAAACATATAAGAGCTCACATTGCCATTTCTATTACTTAATTTATTCACAGCTCAGACGGCTGAATAATGCAAATGAGTTCTGGACCCTCCTGATGCTGACAACTGGAGATAACTTTGGTTTTCAGCTACGCCCCAAACCCTGGAGGACAGATCTTTCTCATTTCATCAGCTGCTGTTGCAACAACAATGGAAATATGGACAGCAAGTCTGAACAAAATCACAACAATCTCTTAGTTGGATTTTTTGTTTGAGGTAATGTTAAACCAAGCAGAATGAGTAGATTGCTCCAGCTTTATTATGCAGGCTGGGCGACTATTACAGGAAAGAACAAATTAAAGGAAATACTCGTAGTTCTGGTAGAGAATAATTGAAGGCTAAAACTCTAAGGGATAAACTTGAACAAATAAACTGCATATATTATATGCCTTGAAATACAGAAAATAAAGATTTTAAAAGACATTCCCACTTATCTGAGTGAATCTACCCCTTAAACAGCCCTCTAAAAGTAGGAATAATAGATAGAGTGTGCCAATGCCAAGTGCAAATTGGGTTCTGAACGTTTTATGATATCAGTTGAAATCCTTCCAACCTTCTTTCACATTGTACGTCTACTGGAGTGTGGGGTTGAGTTCACTCAGCTCGGAGGCCAACTTATTTCTTATTAAATCTTTTAGTGGTCCTCATTGTTCTTTTATTAGCAAAGTGCATTTTATTATATATTCAGCCAGCAGGCTTCTTACTTTCACCAGACAGAATGTTGATATTGGGCAGATCTGCATTACCTCGGATTGCGCTCAATGACAGTGTTTTTTAATATTCAATGATTTCAAAAATAATTTAGTGTTTAAGTATCAGCACGTGACAACTCAGAATCTCTTCTGGCTCCGAATTGGCCTGTAAGGGTTGACTATGCAGTACACTGAACTGACCACAGACTGTATAGAAAAGATGGACATAGTTACCACGACACCATCAACTGGGGTACGGACGGATTTTGTGAATCCTCCAGTTTGACATTTAGTTGTCACCATCTTCTTTTGAAACGCGAACTATGAAGATCAAGGATCTGGCTGAGCTCTCAACGACACTACACATGCCCATATGGTAGCAACCTCTCAATCACCAGATAACCCTGACTTAAAAAATACCCTGCTTAAATTCTATTTCACACTAAATGGGACCACAATAAACAAAAGAAGAAAAGCACTCAGAGGGTGCAGTACTCCACAAAGGCTGCTCAGTCACTGTATGATTTCAGACGGACAAAATCTTTACAAAATTCATGGTCCGACTCTGCAGCGGTCAATTTGTAGTAGGATCGCAATCATGTGATCATAGTGTTCACTTGTAGTCATATTTACAGTGACGCCGTGCTGCTATCTCGCAATGATACAGAAATCTTTAACAAATCAGTGGATCCAGACTATAAAATCCAGACTGCCAAAATCTAATCTCTTGGTCCTTGTGTCATTTCTGACCTTCCCTGAAAATTTCATTCAAATCCGTTATTCCGTTTTTGAGTAATGTTGCTAACGGACAGACAAACAGACACACGTACGCCGATCGTCACATAACTCCGCCTTGGCGGAGTAATTATTTTAAGTGATATTGCCATATTATCATAATGGTGTATACTGTGTGTACATGTTGCGAACACTGACCAAACCACCACAAAAGCTGTTGTTTTGTTTTTTTTATCTCCCCAGTTAACAATAATGCTTCACTTGAATGTTGAAGTTAGAACAAAGATATTTTTAACTTTAGCCACTTTCAGTTTTTGAAAAGTCTGACAACAACGGATTCAAAATGAGTAACAAAACGCAGCTGAAGAATTTATTCTCACAAATGATTAAAAAAAGAAAAAAGAAAACTGAGCTTTGCACAGTTGCAAGCCTTCATATGATCCTCCTGATGATGGAGAGAGGTACTGGGTAGCAGTGAGGTTGGGAGCTGGCGTGCACTACAGCATGCATTAGGAAGGGAGTCAGAGGTGACCAGTGGTTAGGCAGGTAGGACCAGGAGAAGCTTTTCTTTTTTTGTTATATGGGAAAGAAAACAGAGAGCAGGAAGAAAGGGAGACTTCTCCAACCTCACGGTTCACATCTTTGCAGGAGGGTAAACAGAAGGAAAAGACATTAATGACACAAAGAGACACACAGACACAGATGCAGTGAGAGGAAAAAGACAGCAGCACGAGACCCCTCCTGTTAGGTCCACATGGAGATGAGGGGAAGGGCTTCACCCCTCAGAATCCGCCTGATGAGGTCGCCCACTGGGTGACCCCACTTTCCACTTGCAGCCAGACAGCCGGGAAGGTGGCCACATGGACATAGACAGACAGACAGACTGACTGACGCACTGAAACAAGAAAGAATATTTTTTTTATACAAGAAAAGCACACAAGACAAAAAGGCAAAGATAGAGAGGGAAAAAAAACGAGAAAGGCCACTGAAGTGGAAGAGTGGCAGTAGAGAAGGGGTAGAAGACAGAGAGCAGATGAATGAAACATGAAGGTGGCATTTTGTTTTGGTTTGTGTGTTTGAGATGGAGGGATGAAGCATATCAGTGGTGAGGAGATGGATGGGAGGTGAACGAGTGGAAGCACACTTTATATAAGGAAGGCACACACATCTTGTCTGAATTATCCAACCCTCCCGCCCCTTCAGACAGCATCACCCAACCATTTCAGGCACTGTTCAGAAAGTTTAGGCACACATATAGTCAGCCTCGAAGATTCAGAAGGGAAAACACATTGAATATTCATCCAAAATAAGCACAGAAAAACACGGAACAAGAGAAAAAAAATCAGCACTAGTTCAAGTAAAGCCTGAAAAGGAGCCATCGCTGCTCTTTCCTATTCCCCTGCTCCACTCACCACAGGGCCCTTGATGCTTGATGGGGATGAGGATCTTGCTCAGACACTCTGCCTTGCGTCGCAGACATTCGTTGGTGTAGGTGTGACCGTCCTTGCCGCACTCTGGCTTGTAGGTGCCCTCGCACTCGATGGGATCACAGGAGCAGCGGGCGTTCAGCTGTTCCACCAGACACACAGCATTGAAGAGACACTCCTCCTTGCACTCCTCTGGAAGAAAAAAATGAATTAATCCAGCATCAGTTGGATTATACTACTCAGAGAGAAGCCCATGTGTAACCCTTTGCATTTTCATCGTTTATTCAGGTTTTTCCTTTCATTTGTCACCCATCTGTACAGACACTTATTAGGATTTTCAGAGCTGTCTCCTGTTTTCTGTCAGTGTGACAGACAGATCACTACGGAGGACAGGGCAGAAGAAATGCTCAGCAAGTGTGGAAAAACAACATTTCAAGATAGGAACACATTGAACTGATTGTTCTTCCTCCTGTGTGACACTGCTAGTCCAACCATGGGGAAATATATCAGTTTTCATCTAAACAGTAATTATTTGTTATGGTGGACTGATTCAGGGGTAGTCCATGTAAAAGCTTCTCTTTCAGCTTCAGAGGTTAAGCCTTTTGTGAAAATACAAGAAGGAAACACATCAGAATATATGTTGGTTAACTGAATATGAATACAAGAATTTGTCATACTAAGAAGAATGTCAGAGCGTTCTGAATTACAGTATCAGTTGACCTAAATATAAATAGCAGGGGCTGCACAGTGGTTTGGTGGTTAGCACTTTCGCCTTGCAGCTAGAACATCCCCGGTTCGCATCCCCACCTTCCCAACATCTTTCTGCATGGAGTTTGCACGTTCTCCCTATGCATGCAGGGGTTCTCTCTGGGTTCTCCAGCTTCCTCCCACAGTCCAAAAACATGCTGAGGTTAATTGGTAGCTCTAAATTGTCTGTAGGTGTGAATGTATGTGATTGTTTGTCTCTATATATAGCCCTGTGATAGACTGGTGACCTGTCCAGGTGTCCCTTGCCTTCATCCCAAATCAGCTGGGATAGACTCCAGCCTGCTGTGACCCTAACGAGGATTAAACGGCGTACAGATGATGGATGGATGGACAAATGGCAGGTGAATAAACAACATACACTACTGTTCAAAAGTTTGGGGTCACCCAGACAATTTCACATTTTCCATGAAAACTCACACTTCTATTCATGTACTAACATAATTGCATAAGGGTTTTCTAATCATCAATTAGCCTTTCAACACCATTAGATAACACAATGTAGCATTAGAACACAGGAGTGATGGTTGCTGGAAATGTTCCTCTGTACCCCTATGGAGATATTCTATTAAAAATCAGTCATTTTCAGCTAGAATAGTCATTTACCACAATGTCTAGACTGTATTTCTGATTAATTTATTATTATCTTCATTGAAAAAAAACTGCTTTTCTTTCAAAAATAAGAGCATTTCTAAGTGACCCCAAACTTTGGAACAGCAGTTTCTATATACGGTAAAGAGCAGGGGAATAAACAGCGTATGTCAGATCTGCCAACATATTGCAAGGTGACAGAAGAGGAAAAACAACTACTTTTGTATCACTGTAGAAGATCATTGATTAATTGTATATTAGTATTTTATTGGTGTTTTTGTTCAGAAACTTTTAATTTGTGCACTTCATCTTATAGAAAGTAACATTGATGTTGTTGTTTTTTTTTTAAATGGGAAGTTTATTCTGAATTCAGTCATTTATATAGCACAATGAAAACAACACAAGTTGACCCACAGTGCTTTCCAGTAGCGATACAAGAGAAAAATGATTGCTCAATATCGTTTCAATCACAGAAGTGACTGAATCAAAGTATCAAACTAAGGAGCCCATGATTATCACATTTTATCAGTACAGTAGTTAAAGCCGTGCTTATAAATAATGTCATTTCTACGTCAGTGCTGAAAACAAGAAAACTGGGTAACATACTTCATTAAAGGACATCTAATAACTTTGATAACTAAAGGAAACTCACGACATCAAGTTTTCCATGCTCCTTTCTAACTTTTCTAATAAAGTTCCTCCATAAAACTTTAATAAAATCTCAAGAATTCATCAAAAATGTAATTGTAGGGTCACGTTAAAGTCTAAACTATTACAGTCATTACATTTTGCCTCACTAAGCAGAAATCCACCGCAGAAATTAAGAATAAAGAAAGAAGCAGTGGCAATGTGAAATGGTAAATTTGCCACTGAAGTGAGAAAATTCAATTTGAATCAAGCCTCTGTTCTGGAGGCGCTCACTAGACTTTGAATTCATTTCATTCCTGATCAGTGGATAAAATTTGTACATCAATTCAATTCCTTCTTCTCTTTTCTTTAAAAGCCTGTCATGCCACACTTAATTACATCGCTGCTGTATCTGAGTGAGAGGGCTACAAGGATATGCAATGTCATGGTTACAAGTCGAAATGGCCATTTTCATTAGTTACCAATTTGTAATT
The DNA here is from genome assembly GCF_022539595.1 of Amphiprion ocellaris. Lineage (NCBI taxonomy): Eukaryota > Metazoa > Chordata > Actinopteri > Pomacentridae > Amphiprion > Amphiprion ocellaris. The sequence continues at coordinate 12,469,761 of NC_072773.1, read as the reverse complement.
TGCTTAGGGATACGATTTCATGGATCTCTGTTTCAAATTGAATTATTCCTTCATTTGAAAAAGGCGCAGCAGAGAAGGGTGAAAAAAGGAAATGTTCACCCTTGCTCACATGCCTGCACACGTTGGCACTCACATACCGACATGCATCACAAACACAAATTCACAACATTAGTTAGGAGGGGATTTGTGCAATTTTAAGCCCTCACACTCCTCTGTCAGGCTGTCAGGCGGAGCAGACAGAAGAACTGGGCTGTGTCAAAAAAGTGTGTATCAGCCTTCATTGCTGATTGTACAGAAGCACGTCCTGCAGTGATCTATTCTTGTCGTTGGTTTTGTCAGGGGGTCTTAGTGCATGTGTGGGTCTCCATGCATTACAGCTGTAAACCAACACAGCTGTGGCTTTGCGGGGACCCGCTGACAACACGGCAGGAAAATTGGATTTCCTCCGATGGCTATCAGATGTACAGTAAAAGCTGACAGCTCTTTGTTGACTAAGGCTTAAACTCCGTGTTCTAATAGCACAGATAACAGCCCCGGAGGCTCTTATCAGGCTGGAGGAGGCTAGTGCTAGTATGGATACCGAATGGACCCGGACACCTCAGAGTCATTCATCTCTGTATCATGAAGGAGAATCCAGTTACAAAGTTTAACTTTAATACCAGTTCACCTGCCTCTCTTAAAATCTTAAGCAGAAATTTAGTATGTTAATACTTTCATGTAAGACAGTGTGATGCAGATGATGCACGACTGATATTATATTACATATAAATGATCATGCATGCGTTATTAAAAGCTGGAGTCTGTTTGGCTTGCAGCTCAGGCCATTTTGTTCACAATTTAAAAACCATCTCTCACTTTTGGAGTGGTTTGAGTAAAACACAGACTATTTATTACTGGTCAACCCTTGTGATGAATTTGTATATAAAGTTTTCAAGCAGTAATTGCATTTCTGGAGTGTCACACTGCTTTTAAAGTGCACAGAACAGTGGGTGAGGAACAGGAGAGAGACACTGAAAAGTTAGGTTTGGTAGCAAAAAGAACATTAGCTGTTGAACAATTAATGGAATATTAACCACAGTTATGATTTTGCCTTCTCTAACTTAAATGAACATTGATGATCAACTGCAATACTGATGTTTAAAATGCTCCACTCATAGAAAACTCATTAAAAACTGTCCATATAGACAACATCTGTCATGTACACCACTGTTCAAAAGTTTGGGGTCACCCAGACAATTTCATGTTTTCCATGAAAACTCACACTTTTATTCATGTGCTAACATAGTTGCACAAGGGTTTTCTAATCATCAGTTAGCCTTTCAACACCAGCAGCTAACACAATGTAGCATTAGAATACAGGAGTGATGGTTGCTGGAAATGTTCCTCTGTACCCCTATGGAGATATTCCATTAAAAATCATCCGTTTCCAGCTACAATAGTCATTTACCACATTAACAACATCTAGACTGGATTTATGAGTCATTTAATGTCATCTTCATTGAAAAAGAAGGTCAACAAAAATGTTATTTTCAGTCTTATTTTGAAGCAGATTTGTACTTTACCAGGCCTGTAGCACAACATGGAAGTTAAAGCTGTGCTCTCTTTACTTAAAGATAAATCATTATTTTGTCAATGTTGATGAATAATTGTGATAAATAGGCTAATTGTGATGTCAGCATTGTTAAAAAAATCCTCATTTTGGCCATAATCATATAGCATTAGTCAGTTGTATGGAAATATTTCAGCTACAGAAAGGGTGATGTTGACCAGGAACAGGTTCTCTGTCAGCAGTCTTGCAATTGTTGCCACCACGAGGCAGCACATCTAATTAGTTTGAGCAATTAAATTATCACCACAAAGTTCTGTAGGAGTGTAAAGCCAGATCTGAATGCCATCCAAAACAAAAAGTTATTTCAGATGCCTTTGCCAGTGTGCGCACTCAAAAAAAGCCTTCACAGTTGAAAAATCATTTTTCAGCTTTTGTTGCTTTTTTACATTATCTTTTATTTTCTATGCAAATGCGCTCCTTGACAAAATCACACCAATTAATCAAAAATAATGAATTCTTTCAATAATAGAATTATTGAAGTCATTTGGGAAAAGTTCATGTGTTTCGTATTTTCTATTTTTTCACGGGCTGCGTAGTGGCTTGGTGGCTAGCAGTTTTGCCTTGCAGCTAGAAGTCCCCGCCTTCCCGGGATCTTTCTGCATGGAGTTTCCATGTTTTCCCTGTGCATGCGTGGGTTTTCTCCGGGTACTCCGGCTTCCTCCCACAGTCCAAAAACATGCTGAGGTTAACTGATCATTCTAAATTGTCCGTAGGTGTGAATGGGAGTGTGATTGTCTCTATATGTAGCCCTGTGATAGACTGGTGACCTTCACCCTAAATCAGCTGGGATAGACTCCAGCCCTCTTGTGACCCTAATGAGGATTATGCAGTGTATAGATAATGGATGGATGGATGGATATTTTTTCACGAAATGTATCACAGGAAAAATAAATATCGCAATGTCAATTTTTTTCTTCCAAAATCGTGCATCCCTAATGTGATACGTTCATATTTATGTTGCTTTTCATTGTCATCACAGTCAATGGATGCCAACACGCTGTGCTAGTATGCTGCAAATGTATAGAGATGGACATGCATAACACCTGCAGAGGGTGTGCTGTGTGCTGCAGGGGCATGGCATGAGCTGGATGAACTTACTAATTAACTGAAACTGGACTGTGAGCAATAGAAAGACATGATTAGCTCATGGGACATCATTATACTGATAGATTTCAATGCAATCCTTTAAACAACAATAAATAAGGAAGAACCTTTCTTTGGGGTGATGGAATTTTAGTAAGGAGTGTGTTTTTTATTAATTTGTGAGCCACAGTCAACAAACTTTCACAGTTCCCTAGATATGCATGTAAAGAGCTGTATAATGACGCACTTAGTGTGATCCTAGTTCTGTTTTTTTTGCTCTCTATGGCTAATTTTCAGTACTGTCTAAAGACCAAGAAAGTTTGTGCTTACCCAGCTGTCTGCATTGTCCTCCATGGATCTTCTTGAGCTTGATGCCTTTCTGCAAGCCCGTTGCCGTCATGACGCACTCGCTGGGGTAGGTCTGGCCGTCGCTGGCACACAGAGGCTCGTTATTTGGGGGACATGACTCCGGTGGGCCAAACATGAGGGGCTGGCGGGTGAGCGCCTCCACCCAGCACATTATGTTCAGACTGTTTTCACTGTCTTTACAGGGGTCTGTGGAAACAACAACATTCATGAAAATGTACTGCAACAGAGAACAGTATGTAATACAGTCTGATACGGGAAACAACACTGGACAAATCGGTCTATACTAATTAGACTCAGGGGGAATAAACAAGAATGCTATAATCAAAAACATCTCTGACCATCTTGAAAATGAACAACAATATGTTGGCAAAAGAAAAAACGGAACAAAATGTGATGTGTCCTGGCTTAATTGGCAACTGTTAAACTCCTTCCCGAGAAAACTTCTTACGCCCTGTTAGATAGAGCTGTGTAAGCCAGATTTAATTAATAGTAAACAACCATATGTGTAGAATGTGTTTTCCTGGATATCTGGTGAATCTATTATCAGCTACTGTTGGACATAATAAAGTCTAGTCGAGAAGACAAGAGAAGAAGAGAGAAGAGGGGAAGAGAGGAGGAGAGGAGAGGAGGAGAGGAGAGGAGAGGAGGAGAGAGGAGAGGAGAGGAGTGGAGAGGAGATGAGAGGAGGGGAGGAGAGGAGAGGAGGAGAGGAGAGGAGAGGAGAGGAGAGGAGAGGAGAGGAGAGGAGAGGAGGAGAGGAGAGGAGGGGAGGAGAGGAGGGGAGAGGAGATGAGAGGAGAGGAGGGGAGGAGAGGAGGGGAGAGGAGAGGAGAGGAGGGGAGGGGAGAGGAGAGGAGGGGAGAGGAGATGAGAGGAGAGGAGGGGAGGAGAGGAGGGGAGAGGAGAGGAGGAGAGGAGAGGAGAGGAGGGGAGAGGAGAGGAGGGGAGAGGAGATGAGAGGAGAGGAGGGGAGGAGAGGAGGGGAGAGGAGAGGAGAGGAGGGGAGGGGAGAGGAGAGGAGGGGAGAGGAGATGAGAGGAGAGGAGGGGAGGAGAGGAGGGGAGAGGAGAGGAGAGGAGGGGAGGGGAGGAGAGGAGGGGAGAGGAGAGGAGAGGAGGGGAGAGGAGAGGAGATGAGAGGAGAGGAGGGGAGGAGAGGAGGGGAGAGGAGGGGAGGGGAGAGGAGAGGAGGGGAGAGGAGATGAGAGGAGAGGAGGGGAGGAGAGGAGGGGAGAGGAGAGGAGAGGAGGGGAGAGGAGAGGAGATGAGAGGAGAGGAGGGGAGGAGAGGAGGGGAGAGGAGAAGAGAGGAGAGGAGGGGAGAGGAGAGGAGATGAGAGGAGGGGAGGAGAGGAGGAGAGGAGGAGAGAAGATCTGTCTCAGATTTTATCAGAGGCCCTGAGAACAGCTCAGAGTGGGACCTTGGATGTGAAAGGGAGACAAGGGAAAAGATGAAGAGACATTCGGTTTCGATTGCTCTCTTGCACCTCCCCTCATTCCAGGGGAGCGGTGGTCTGGCATGCTTGGCCCTATCAGCCCGTGATCATAATGAAATTGGTTTGTGGATGTGTGTGATGGGGGTTACTCCTTGAAACGGGAGCCCAGGCTTTATCCTGCTCGCCACGCTTTCAGCATGTGGGAAGACAAAGGATTTATGTAGCACCGTGACATATTAAATCACTGCCAAGCTGCCGGCGAGTCATTCAAAACACACCAAGGATGAAACACCCTATCATCAGGAAAGGAGTAGAAAAAGAATGAGGAATAGAGAATAAGAGGAAATGGTTTCCAAAGACCGCTGGCAGTGATACAGCAAGTGACAATGCTGGGACACAAAAAGGAGCAGAGCGATTTGGCTGCAGAGGGCTGGGAGGCGGAGTGACCACTAGTCAGGCCTCGCATTGTTTTCTATCAGCACAATGCAAAGGCTTGCCGAGACTAGCAACCAAGCAAACAGGGGTTTTATCGTAATGCATGCAGTGTCTCTGCATGACGCAGTGCCTCACCCGCCAGCCAGACCATTATCTGAGAGAGAGACCATTACCTCCCATTAAGTGAGAAGAACAGCTTCCAGGATCCATGCTTTTCTCTAGTTGAGGAAGGAGGGTAATTACGAAAAAAATGGCCTGTTTGCTGCAAAAACTAGCAGTGTGGATAAATCAACTGAATTTGTCTGGCGAGGGCTAGCAACTTGAAATAGCCAAGGCTTTAGATGAAATGGCTTTAGGAAGATTTAGGGGAGCATCAGGGCCGACTGGTCCCCCGAGCCTTGGCCCTCCCAAAGGAGCACAGGGCAACTCAGGTCACTTCGGTCGACTCATGCTGGATTTATGCGACCAACCTTCCGCCCGTGGATCTACACATCCATCTTCCATTGCCCACTACGCTACTCTGTCTGCTGGAGGCTCCTGTTGTTAAGAAAGAGAGTTAGTGTCTGCCATTTTCACTCCATCTGGCTTGCCACGAAACAAAAAGAACTCAAAAGTTGAGCGCCTTGGGAGTAAACAACTCCTGCCTGACGATAACAAGGATTTGCCAAAAAAAAAAAACTCAGACTAAAACGACAGTTCTGAAGACGTACTCAGAGAAAACAACAACTCAAACCGCCGGAGCACCTGTGTGATGCAAAACAACCTGAGTGAAAAATGAGAATTAGCAGAGGTGCGCCCTAAGTGAGCTGGATGTGAAGAGGAGATAACAAAAGCAGAGGTAATAAACAAAGAAAAGAGAAGAAAAGAGACAAGAGTGGTGGGGAAAGAAGCAGAGAAAGTCTTGCATAGAGCATTTGCTATTTTCGCAATCTCAATGTGAGAGTTTATTTTTTACCTCTCTGATTCTACAATTAAAAATCACAAGGTTTTGGGATAATCATACAAACTGGAAGATGGTATCTTTGACTGAGAGAAAGCCTGATGGGCGCTCTTCACTAGTAGTAACTATTCTCCCTGCAATACAAAGTCCTGCACTTCTATGGAAACAGCACAGCCATGGCCAGAATTAGAGAGAACTCAAAAATGTCTGTTGTCTTCTGTGTATGACACATTTATAATGCTATTAAATGTAGAATAAAGTCATTTTAAAGAAAGATCACAATTACAAACATAGATTTGCTTAATTCGCAGACAGAAAGATATATCACACATAATTAAGATCAATGGCTACAAGAAAATTGAGAATCCAACAATTCTTTCTGTTTTTGACAGTTCCTGGCTCTGAAAAATGATGTCATTTTGTTGATTTTTTAAAATACAATCTGTCAGGCTCTGCGGTGGGCTTTGGGGTTAATGCTCAACTGATGCAAAACTAATCCTAAAGAAAATGAGCAGAGTACTTACCGCAGTGTCCTTGGTATTGCACACGTATGTTCTTCTGGTTCTTGCAGGCATGTTGATGGAGCTCACACTCATTGCGGTAGTCTTTTCCATCACTGCCACACACTGTCTGCACAGACTTCCCCTCGCAGCCAAGAGGGCACATGCATTTAGCTGACAAGCCGTCTGATGACTGGACACATGTGCTGCCGTAGCTGCAGGTCACCTCAGTGCAGGGGTCCTTCAGAGCTGCAGGCAGGAACACACAGGACAGCTAGGTTTAGTCAGAAGCAGAGGGGTTCGCACACAGACCTGTACGTCTGTCCAACAGCAGCATGCCAGGACAGTCACTACTACTGCACGCTTGAGTGCATCGTGGATGACAGGCCACCCCATCCAAGTGGCTGCCGGCGCACTTTTAGAGGCCCGGTGCAGTTATTCTGGTTTTGAAGAACTACTTGACACCTCTGGATAGCAATCCACAGCTGTCTACTCACACAAAAAAATAATGTTTCATTTTGCATAGCCAGTGCAAGTGAAATTAGAAGCCGTGCATCCACAACATATTCGCTGTTGCTCTGCCTGAGCATGCTTTAATCGTCAGTGCTTAAAGTGACCCTATGAATATTTACGTATCCAGAAATTGGATCAAGAGGGAGGAGGGCAGAGGGTAAGCTCTAATGAGGACTTTGTTCCACCCTAATTAAACAGCACGCCACTTGTCTTAGGGAGACTTATTACGATGATATTAGAAGGTGCAACTTTAAGTTTTGCCTGTGTTTGTCACCAATGGGGGCTATTCTCAGGCCTCATATGCTCGACAAAAGGAAGCCATGACATTATAATCGGCGTCATCTCATGGCACGATGCATTTTTATGTCTGTCACAGGCAAGCATGCTGTCCCATGAATGTGTCGGCAGCCCTCTTATTTTCTAAGCCTGCCACTTTTAGAATAAATATTTACCCATGTCTGATATTATCCCCCCCTTTGGTTACAACCAACATCAATATATTTCATTTAAAGGGGGAGTGTACTGATTGAGTTTTTGCTGTGAATTTTACTTTGTTTTTTTTCTTTCACCTGTCCTCATTGTGAACAGATGACAATAGCAGAATGTGTTTCAAGTTCGTCTTTTAGAAAAAAAAAATAATTCAATACCTGCCTCCAGGATGAAATGGCATCGCCTTGTAATGAAGAGACTGGAATGTGTGCAGGGGTATATTATGGATGTGTAAGGAGACAGGACTGCTACGGGGAGTGCTATTGATCAAAGGATATCCCCCCACCTTGCATTCCTCATCTTCACGACACATTCCCCCCACTTCTCTTTCTTTTTTGCTCTCGCCTGTCAAGTTCTTTTGAGGTTTGAGGTGAGTTAGACTCGTTAGTGAACACTCTTTTTCATTGTATATTTGTGCTGTATTGCAACAGCGACTTTGAAATTGACTCTACACCTAATTTACTTCAAAATAAGTAACTAAATTAGAGCTCTGACTGAGAGCTCTGTGTGAAAAGACTTGCTGAAATCATAAGCCATTACTAGAAATCAGAATTCTCTGTGAGCCATTAATGATAGCTTAATAGCAGCCTGTGTGGACCTGAAAGTGATTGTGATGATGGGACCAATCACTTGAACAATGAGACACTGATGACGCAGTAACAACCTTGTCATATCTGTCAGCACAGGTAAAAAGCTGTGTAAAATCAGCTGTAAGTCATGTAAAAGACGCAGCTTACATTCACTACACAGTTTACATGTACAAACTAGTCTGAGCCACAGCATAGACAAACAGCGAAAACCTTTAAAGCCACACTGTTTCTGTACACCTGCCATATGGAATGGAAGATGTATCCTGACTGCTTATAGTTCTGCAAAATGGTGGCTGTTGAGGCGAAGGTGGTAGTCACAGCTACAGTGGAATCGGAGGAAGATGAGGGAGAAACCCAGCGATCCTCCTCTGCTGTAGAGAGGGGCCTTGTTTGCTTTGAGACAGTAAATAGCATCCTCCTCGCACTTCGTGATCTCATTAAATAATGGCTTGGGCTTTCTCTCTCTCTCCCCCCAGCATTCCCATCCTGCCAGCAAAGCTCGCATGTTGAGAACGAGTGCTGGGCAGTGATAAAAAAAGGACACGAGAGCGAGGTAGAATAGGAAGAGTTGCTGGGGCTCTTGATATGAATGCTAACAGTGGCCGATTTGGATATGAAGTCCAGCGTCGATGGAGCGTTAGTGCAGATAAGCCTCCCTTCTCAGACTCAGACAAGCAGGCAAATTGCCCGGGCGAATGTGATCGGCGTAACAAGCATGAATGAAAAAAAAAGAGAGAGAGAGAAAAATACATGATTTCCACAGAGGTGTTGCTTATACTTTCTAATTATTATTAAGGTAAAAATGAGGAGAAAGCACGGAGCTGAAAAAGTCAGGAGAGTTGGCTTTGCTAAATTAGAATGATCCTCACAGCCAATTAGATCAGTCTCCCTCGTTAGACTAAAGCTCAGCGAGGTTCAGACTGCAAGGATAAAGAGAATAAAACTGAAAAGGATACAGACAGACAGAGAGATAAATACACAACGTGACACAGGAGCAGCAGCATTCCAGCACAAAGACAGAGAGAGATGACATCTGTAGGTTCTGATTAGGGAAGGAAAGGACACCCCAAAGAAACGCAGATAGTCTGGGGCCCAATTAAAAGAATATTTCTTTATATATTTACATCAATGCTCAGATAGACTTTTAATGAAGGCTAAATTTTGACATATCTACACTTTAAGTTGCTGTATTTTCGAACATCCACCTACTTTTAAAACTCTTTGGACTTATTTCTGCCAAGCCATCGCAGCTGGTCTTGAATTTGATTGGCTCTTTTCTCTATTTCTCCAGTTCCAGTTGTACTTCTAATCACAAGCTTGCAGCATTTGAATAGACACACATCCCTGGAATAGCGACACTCAGCAGGTTTGCATCATTTGAATCAGAGGGCCGTATCGTCGAGGACTCATTGTGACTGGACTACCTGCGTGCGTAATTGTGAAATAATGTGCTGTACAGAGTCCTGGACACAAATCAACATGTGAACGTCTCTGCCTTTTGTCCTTAATGGCAGTGAACTTGATTTTGAAACAGGGGCAGAAATCAGCCTGGGTGTGATGAACTGCTGCACAGCTTTGCAGGGTACTTCTAGTAACAGATTAGCACTGCTTGCTTTTAAGGCGTGTTTTCAAACTAATGACTAGCCAACATAAGTGGACATAGAGAATTTTGCAATTTAGCTAAATACTGTTGTTTATTGCAAAAGCTTTTTGACTTTTAGCTCATGAATGTGCAAAGCCAAGAATTAAAATTGACAAAAACAAACTTTTGAAGTTCTTGATGAACTGAGCTGTATAGTTTCGCATTAAACGTCAGTAGTAAAAGAAAAAAATGTTTTAAATGCTTTTTCAGAGGCTCTCTGGTAATTTGGATGCACAAGTTGATTTAGTTAACAGGAATCTAGGTTCCCCCTTATAGTGACAGATTTTATATTTGTGCTCAGCCATGAAGTTCATTGGACTGTGCTTCTAAAGCTACCATTTTTAATACCTCACTTCTCTGTAATTGACTGAAGTAGAAAGAATATTAATAAATGGCAAAAAACTATGTTCATGTGCAGAATAATTCAATATAAAATGTTCAATGAACAAACTTAAGAACCACTTAAAAGAGTATTTTAATGGGTAGAAAGAACCATGTTTTGATCTCTGCAGTGCTGTTTCTGGTGTGTGGAGGAACCATGTTCAATGAGGCACCTTTGGAGTTGTTTGCTTTCTGAAATAGTTTGTTAAAAACCTCTTGCTCAAAGGTTCTTTGTGGATCCAAACAAAAGAGTAAGCACCTTTATTTTTTAGTGTAGATTGAAAATCAAGTGTTTTCCTTCAGTCTTTTTGAGCGGTAGTGATGAAGGGCATAAGAGAAAAGCTTTAAACAAAAGCGCTGGAGAATTAGAATTTTGTGTGGACAAGCCTAAATCTCTCAATTTTGAGAGCATGTTTTATTTCTGCATGCATTAAAAATAATATCATATACACTACCATTCAAAAGTTTGGGGTCACTCAGGCAATTTCATGTTTTCCATGAAAACTCACAATTTTATTCAGGAGCTAACATAAGTGCACAAGGCTTTTCTAGTCATCAATTAGAGGTTCAACATGATTAGCTAACACAATGTAGCATTAGAACACAGGAGTGATGGTGCCTGGAAATGTTCCTCTGTACCTCTTGTACATACTCCACTAAAAATCATCAGTCTCCAGCGAGAACAGTCATTTACCATATTAACATTGTGTAAACTGTATTTCTGATTCATTTAATGTTATCTAGCTATCATTGAAAAAATTAACGACATTTCTACGTGAACCCAAACTTTTGAACAGTAGTGTATATTAAAAGTTGAAAATGCATACCTGGAAGAATATCTGACAACTGTGAAGTCAAATATTCACACTTCTGGCTGTATAGTTTGGTGCAGAGCTGCTTAAGTGTGTGGTAGTTTAATTCTAGTGTGCAAAGTGTCTCTTATTGAGTATTACTTTGACATGAGACTCATGAATATTGAACCTTCAGCCTGACACTGAAGAGCAGGTGATAGGGGGGGGTGATCTCTCCCAGAAAAGTGGGGCAGAGGGGTTTTGGAGAATGGAGATTACAGTGATCCTCTCCCCTCTCATCTTCTCTTCCCCTGGCAGCCAGCAGACAGCCAGGCAGGTGGGGAGCTCTGCTGCTCTCTGATCCACTGTTTTGTGCTGCAGTTTATTAATGCTTCATTAGGGACAGGGAGCTGTCAGCGCCGTGCTGGCTTTACTTGATGCCCTGCCACCACGGCACCAGCAGCAGTCCAGATGTGTGTGTGTGTGTGTGTGTGTGTGTGTGTGTGTGTGTGTGTGTGTGTGTGTGTGTGTGTGTGTGTGTGTGTTGGGATTCATATATGCCAGTGCATGTTTACAGGCAGCCATGGAGTTGAGATAAGTCTGCAAGTGAGTTTGCGATATGTATGAATGTGTGTGTGTATCTGTGCATGTGCGTGTGTGTCTGTGTGTGTGTGTGTGCTATGCGTGTTGTGCTTCCTGTTGTGCTGGTGGTGATAAGGGAGGGAGCAGGGGGTTGAAGCTAATCAAATGCAATGATGTGATGTGGGGGGGACCTAGCATGTGTTCTAATCAAGAAACCCCCCATCACTAGCAGGAGAAGGAGAAGAGCGAGAGAAAAAATGAGCGAGGCAGCTTGTGTGAAAGCGTGGCTGTGAAAAATAGACGGCAACAGGGGAATTGAGTTGAAATATTGTTGACAAAATATTGCGAGAGAATGAAGCAACAAAAAAAAAGAAAGTAAATATTCAGTAAAACATTCAGATGGTTACAGTAAGACTTGGTAATTTTGCGTTTATTAAACCCTTTTCAGATGTGGGATAAACAACATAGCTGCTGTATCAATCCGTTAAAGTGACAGCATTCTGTCATTCAGAGCATAATATTTTTTAAAGATATTTTTGGGGCTTTTTTTATAGTAGAGAGTGAAGAGAGAGAGCAGCAAATGTCCATGGGCCAGACTCGAACCCATGACCGATGTGTTGGGGACTATCGCCCCTGTTTATGGGTCACCTGCTCAACCAGTTGAGCTGGGGGGGCAGCCCTTCAGGGCACTTTTACTTGTTCTTCCACAGCTCTCTCTCTCTTTAGAGTCACTTGTAAGGATCCTGCTGCTATCTGATGCTGTAGGTCTCTGATAAACTCAGAGAAAAGATTCCTAAAACAGTTGGAAGAAGCAAACTGATGTGTTAACGTTTGGTCAAGACCTGGATTACATTCACTGTTGGTAAGTCTCGCTAAAATGACTCGTTCTGTCTTTATGGAATATAAAATGTGTTTTTATGGACACAGATAACTGTTCAAAAGTTTGGGGTCACTTAGAAATGTCATTAAATGAACATTAAATGAATCAGAAATACAGCCTAGACATTGTGGTAAACGACTATTGTAGCTGGAAATGGCTGATTTTTAATGGAATATCTACATAGAGGTACAGAGGAACATTTCCAGCAACCATCACTCCTGTGTTCTAATAGTATATTGTTTTAACTAATCATGTTGAAAGGCTAATTGATGATTAGAAAACCCTTGTGCAATTATGTTAGCACATGAATAAAAGTATGAGTTTTCATGGAAAACATCAAATTGTCTGGGTGACCTCAAATTTTTGAACAGTAGTGTATGACTTATTAACTGGTGTGAAACTGGAGGGTAAAGTGAAAGAGACAGGTGGTCTGATTTGCTGCTCTTTGTGATGTTTTTGGATTGATATTGGTGCTGAAATGTGACTTTATGCAGTACAGATGTATGCTGTGTTGAAAGCGATACGGAAATGTTACATTACAAGGTCGGACCTAGTGAGATTGTCGTTCTGCCTTTTCAGGAAAAGCGAGCAGGGTGCTCACTGAGACATGAAGCCAACACATTCAGATGCTGTCAGATTACTGGAAAGGAGTGCGTGTCAGAAAGAGGCTTTTGCCGTCCATTTACTTTTTATAATGTACTTTCATACAGACAACTCACTTTTGCTTTTCATCATCATCAATTAGCAATGCTGATTCAAACTCAATAGTACACTCTTCCATCGCGCTCTAAATCATTCCCTACAGCTGAGCTTGCATACATTAAATTTATGCCATTTTGTTTGAGTTTCAACACTTTAGAGTGCTTTAAAATTACCACAACAGAAAAGAAAAAAATAGGATTCACGAGCGTATGCAATGTCAGTGGGAGTTTATTATTTGGGGAAGCATCCATGAGTAAACTACACGTGTACAAAACTGTTGGTACCCCTCAGTTAATGAAAGAAAAACCCACAATGGTCACAGAAATAACTTGAATCTGACAAAAGTAATCATAAAGAAAAATTCTATAAAAATTAACCAATGAAAATCAGACATTGCTTTTGAACTGTGGTTCAACAGAATTATTTTAAAAAATAAACTCATGAAACAGGCCTGGACAAAAATGATGGTACCCTGAACTTAATATTTTGTTGCATAACCTTTTGAGGCAATCACTGCAATCAAACCATTTCTGTAAGTGTCAATGAGACTTCTGCACCTCTCAGCAGGTATTCTGGTCCACTCCTCATGAGCAGACTGCTCCAGTTGTCTCAGGTTTGAAGGGTTCCTTCTCCAGATGACATGTTTCAGCTCCTTCCACAGATGTTCAAGAGGATTTAGATCAGGGTTCATAGAAGGCCACTTCAGAATAGTCCAATGTTTTCCTCTTAGCCATTCTTGGCTGTTTTCAGCTGTGTGTTTTGGGTCATTATCCTGTTGCAAGACCCATGACCTGCGACTGAGACTAAGCTTTCTGACACTGGGCAGCACATTTCTCTCTAGAATACCTTGATAGTCATGAGATTTCATTGTACCCTGCACAGATTCAAGACACCCTGTGTCAGATGCAGCAAAGCAGCCCCAGAACATAACAGAGCCTCCTCCATGTTTCACAGTAGGGATAGTGTTCTTTTCTTGATGTGCTTCATTTTTGCATCTGTGAACATAGAGCTGATGTGCCAAAAAGTTCCAGTTTTGTCTCGTCTGTCCATAGGACATTCTCCCAGAAGCTTTGTGGCTCGTCAACATGCAGTTTGGCAAATTCCAGTCTGGCTTTTTTATGATTTGTTTTCAACAATGGTGTCCTCCTTGGTCGTCTCCCATGAAGTCTAGTTTGGCTCAAACAACGATGGATGGTGTGATCTGACACTGATGTACCTTGACCTTGGAGTTCACCTTTAATGTCTTTAGAGGTTGTTCTGGGCTCTTTTGTTACCATTCGTATTATCCGTCTCTTTCATTTGTCATCAATTTTCCTCCTGTGGCCACGTCCAGGGAGGTTGGCTACAGTCCCATGGATCTTAAATTTCTGAATAATATGTGCAACTGTAGTCACAGGAACATCAAGCTGCTTGGAGATGGTCTTATAGCCTTTACCTTTAACATGCTTGTCTATAATTTTCTTTCTAATCTCCTGAGACAACTCTCTCCTTCACTTCCTCTGGTCCATGTTTAGTGTGGTACACACCATGTCACCAAACAGCACAGTGACTACTGTAACCCTATAAATAGGCCAACTAACTGATTACAAGCTTGTAAACACCTGTGATGCTAATTAGAGGACACACCTTGATTGAACATGTCCCTATGGTCACATTATTTTCAGTCTTTTCTAGGGGTGCCATCATTTTTGTCCAGGCCTGTTTCATGAGTTTATTTTTTAAAATAATTCTGTTGAACCACGGTTCAAAAGCAATGTCTGATTTTCACTGGTTAATTTTCATAGAATTTTTATTTATTATTATTTTTGTCAGATTCAGATTATTTCTGTGACCACTGTGGGTTTTTCTTTCATTAACCGAGGGCTACCAACAATTTTGTCCATGTGTGTATATCGTGATTTCAAACTGAGTGGTGTACTTTAAGGCAAAAAAAAAAAACATGCTAAAGAAAAAAATGCAGGAGAGCAACAACAATGGGCACTTCTGGGCTTTGTTTAAATAAGTAAGCAAAAAAAAAAGAAAAAGAAAGGACAGATTGTATTTTGAAAAGAGGTGGTATGGAACTAACAAGAGAGAAGTGTGCACAAGTGAGATAAGGGAAAGGGTCAGACTGGGAGCAAGAAAAAGGCAGCATGGAATGGTCAGAAAATTAACAGACAAGATGAACAAACACATGAAATCCAAGAAGTAAATATGGATGAGAATGTGCAGCCAGATAGCCAAACCAAGTGATGAGGAGCAGGAGGCAGGGACTGAGGGAAGGCCAATGGATTAACACATCTCCAACACACACACACAGACACACACACACATACATACCCACACACACACACACACCCTCCACTTTCTCTACTGTGAGGCCAATGGCTGGAAGATGATTCTTGATGTTTGATGTAGTTCTTCAAAGAGCTTCACTGAACAGCAGCTGTTGCTCTCTTTTACACGCTTTGCTGTTTTTACCCCTGAGAATGGAAAATGAACCACAAACAGCTCTCATCATACTCCAGTCGCTGGCCACACTCACAGTAAAGGTGTGGTGCATTAGACAGATTTTTATCCAACTGTAGGTGGTTTAGACTACACAAAACTGAGGCAGAAAAACTCTAAAAAGCAGGAAGAAATGCGTTTTTAAGACAATAATATTGTCCAACTGATCGATTTTTAAAAAACACATAACACAATGATAAAATACTAAAATGTTACAGGTTCAGTTCTGTTGCACTAAAGCTGTCATTTTCCAGTGGCAGATATCTCACGCTTGAAAGACGCAGTAAAGCACAGGTGGGGTGCTGAAATGACAACAAGGGGCCCATTTACTCTGCTGAGTGACAGAATGAAGGCAGGATGGGATTAAATCGTCTGGATGTGGCATTTATGGCAAACACAGATGGAGATGTACAGGTCTTTCAAAGGACAGCACACAGTTTTACAAAAAACACTTCAAATTGTTCTTTGACAAAAGTCTCAGAGACACCACTTTGTGTTTGATAATTGGCACAGTCTACACAGAATTTTAACACGATCAAAATATATATGCTTTACTGGGAAAAGGTCAGCTACAGCACAGCAACCCCACAGCGAGCAAGCCTGAGTGAGAGGTGGCATGAAGAATCTGTTGAATCTGGTGTCGTGTCCTCCTCATTAGGGCTGCACTATACATCGCTTCAGCAACAATCACATTACAGTAAGGCGATGTGAAGTAAGGCAGATTGACTTGATTTATTTGCTATATGATACAGAAAGAAAGCTTGCGAGGTCTGTCTGACAGAACATCATTTATTCCAATTAATAGGTTCTTGGCCAAACAGTATTTTCTTTTACTTTAACTCATTTGAACAGAAAAATGAGCAAAAGCAGGAGACAAGGACTGAAAAAGAAGATTGGATTGCAATAAATGCAATAAAAAAACAGCACATGCAGATAAAATCATTTGATTTCACATAAATCTGACATTAGAATACTTTATTTCACTATTTTCAAAGTAATAGTGGAGACTAGAGGTTTCTCTGTGCACAGCTGCCTGGCTAGTTGCTCTGCCAAGGAATGTGGTGGAGTTATGTGACGATCGGCGTACGTTTGTCTGTCTGTCTGTTAGCAACATTACTCAAATCTGGACTAATGGATTTAGACGAAATTTTCAAGAAGATCAGAAATGACACAAGGACCAAGTGATTAGATTTTGGCAGTGATGTGGCTTATAGTCTGGATCCACGGATTTCTTCAACATTTCTGTACCATTGCGAGATAGCGGCACGGCAAGTGAAGGTACAAGTGAACGCTACGTCAGCTGCCTGCTGATGATCACATGATTGTGATCCTACTACAAATCAACCACTGCGAACTTATTGGGACTTATCCGCCAGAAATCATACAAGGGACTGACTAAATTGTGAGGGTGTTTCCGAGTCCTATCAATTCCCGCCGCCCGCTACATATTTAGATGACGCGATTCAGTATCCGTACATAACATACGCATGCATAACACACGTCTGTGCTCAGCGCAAGGTCATTTTGTTTATGGGTGCATCTATATTACATGGCCACATTCTATGCTGCTGTGATTTCTGATCATTAATAACTTATAAACAAATGCTGCATTTAAAAAAAATGCTGCATTTCTGACAATGCCATATGAGGGAATGAACAGCCTTGGTGGAGCACTGCACTGTCTGAGTGCTTTTCTTGTTTCTGTTGTGGCCTCCATGCTGTGTGTCTATCGATAAGCATATGTTCATATGTTGATATAAAGTTCAAGTCTTATTTTGATGCAGATTTTTGTATAGTATATAATATAGACAACATGTAAGTGAAAACAGAGCTCTGTTTATGTAGATGTGCAATAAAAAATGTGTCTATCTGACTCAATGAATAACTGTAATAAATACATTGTGGCTTTACCAGTGTTCCATCAAAGGTTCTGTGCAATCCTAATTTAAGCTCAACAGAAACATGACGATTAGAGCTGAGTGGTTGATTTGCCAAATACAAAAAACATTTTTTGTTCACTTGGGCTCAGCAGAACAAGCCGAAAAACAAATCTATTATAAAGCATTATCACCTTATGACATTGCTCAAGGACTCTGTGAATGGTTCTACATCATGTGTCAAACCATCTAGGCAGTTAAAGCACAGCAGCTCACTTTATTTCAAACCTGCGATCCACATGAACAACTAAAAGAGATAAAACGCAAGAAGTAAAGACACACACTACTGATGGACAGTCTCTTTAACCTAAGGACCTCCGTGTCACTTTAATAGGCTACGGGGAAAAGTCGGTATTACCTATCAGAAAACTGTCGAGACTTGTGTCTCTTGGATTAAGGCCTTTTAAAAGCAACAAAGAAGATCTCAGTGCCAAAATAAGGAGAGGACCGTAGTTGGAGATGCTATTAACTGCTTCTTTGTTTACCTCTTTGAGATCAGGATACACATAATCAATAATGCATTTATTTGGCTTTCAGTTGTTGAGTTCTATGCGAGGCACCACTGGATCAAAAGTAGTCAGATGAAACAGGTTAGACTAAGGTAGCAGATTCAGCATTGCAGCATACATTTATGCCTGCTACAGTTCACTGGTGAAATATTTTCATCACTAAAACATCTGAGAGCCTCAAACAGGAAAAATGACTTTAGCATGCATAATAGCTTAAAAGCTGAATAAATTTAATGTGCAAAACACCTTTAAGCCGATAAACTGGCAGCAAAATGGAAAAATGCTGTTCCTAAAAATCGAGGAACTTCCCTCAGAGAGCTGTGCATTCAGATTGTAATCGTGGCCCCACAAAGAGACACGAATACTCATTTGAGCTAAGTGGCACATATGCCACACGTTTCCTTTCATTAATTCCTGATTAACGGGAGACGGTGATGGTGGGAAGCCAAAATCAGCACTGATGTGCAGCGAAGCGTTGGCTAATCATACTTGGCCTTTGCCATCAAAACACTCACTAATGAGAGATGGCCGCTGGGCACAACATGCCATTCAGAGCTGCTAAAAAGTCAGCTACAGTAGGTGTTTGGTCCTCAACACAAACAGACATGTGAGGACGGCATCAACATACACTCCACATGAATGCATGATAAGCTCAGAGTCTGACAGTTCACTCTGCTTTACTTCTCTTCTCAAATGTGTAATGTAAACAAGTGTCTACTTAAGAGTTCTCTGTCAGCAACAGATATAAGAGCAATTCCATCAGTAGCCATACTGTGAAAGCAGAATTAAAGTCAGTGGCTTCCAGACTGAGGGTAAGGACTGTGTAATGATTAACACTGAAAAAAAGAAGATAGAACTGGGCAATACAAATGAAAAATGTATCATAATAAAATGCAGAATGATGTTTATAAGTATTGATAGTTTTTAATAAAGACTAGCAAGAAAAAAGTTGAGCACTTTGAATTTAAATATTGTGTTGCTTATGTGAAGATGGCGGGAGATAAAGGGTCATCCAGTCATAAGCGAGGCCAAGAATTTATTTTTATGTGACGATCAGTGTACGTTTGTCTGTCTGTTTGTCTGTCTGCCCGTTCGCAACATTACTCGAAAGTGGACTAGTAGATTTGGATGAGGTTTTTCAGGGAAGGTCAGAAAAGGCACAAGGACCAAGTGATTAGATTTTGACTGGATCCATAGATTTGTTAAAGATTTCTGTATCATTGCGAGAGTTTGGCACAGCGTCACTGTAACTATGACAACAAGTGAACACTACGTCAGCTGCCTGCTGACGATCACATGATTGTGATCCTACTGCAAATCCATTGCTGTGGACTTATCGGGACTTATCGGTCAGAGAGGATACAAGGAACAGTTGATTAAATTGTGGGGGAGTCCCATCAATTCTGCTACATATTTAGGTCACGTGATTCGGTATACATACATAGCGTATACAGGCATAACACACACCTGTGCTCAGTGCAAGGTCATTTCTTATTAAAAATTTAATCCGTTGGAAATGATACGACGACTGAGCAGCCTTGGTGGAGTACTGTGCTCTCCGAGTGCTTTACTTGTTTTTCTTGTGAGGGTAACTGTAGCTCCCTGCCGGCCTCAGTGTCCACCAGGGTTGGTCTGCAGACATTGTGACTATAGAGGCCCAGGTGGTGGTGGACTGGAGAGGCCTGCACAGAAGCCAGAGGGAAGAGCGATGGAGAGTACCATGCTTCATTATCAAGGAATATGTTAGGCTGTTTAGGAGGCAGAGAGGGAGTCCCCTCGGGATTAGTTCATTCAACTGAACATTGTGATATCATGGTGTGCTTTCCTGGCAATCTACATCTGATGCATTTAAGTGAAACTATTGAGCAGTTTATTCGACTACTATCTTATTGCTGCTGATGAAGTGTCTATTGGACATATCACAGAAGATGAAACAAATCTGTACTTTATTTATGATTCTACTCAAATCTTTAATTATATTCTCATAAATTAAAGACAGGATTCTAAAAACTGTTTTAAAAAATGAGGCAATATGAAAAATATTGAAAAACAAAGAGCCAGTGGATTATAATTTTAAATTCATGTTAACAAAAGCCCAAAGTGCTGCAGCAGTTTGATGAATGAGTGTTTGGGTGCAAATGCACTGAACAGCAACTTCCAGCTTTGATTCCCAGCCGGGAAACACCTGCTGCATGTCTTTCCCTGTATTTCCCATCTCTATGGAAAAACAAACAAACAAAAACAAAAACATAGAACTCAGAGCTGGCCAAAAACAAAAAGAAAAATCTTTTTAAAAATCTAACTAAAGTGTTGTTTATGAGCTCAACTATGTACCCCAAAACCAATCAGTGGGTCTGAAGGCATGTTTTGTTTTGTTTTGTAAAAACAGAAAGAATCATCTGATTTTTTATTTTCCGACAGCACTTGAACTGCCCATCTGTGATGTGCTAAGCTTAAAATAATGATTTATTAAAATCACTTTATTCTACATGTCTTATTTAAAAATTATCCAAAAAATTGTCTTTGCTTTTACCAAATTCTGGGTCTAGTCATGTGTGATGTATGATTCTGTTTCCTTCATGTATTCATGTATCATTTACACATTTGCCAGAACTTAAATCTTAGTATTCACCAGATTCTAATTCTGATCTCTTCATGCAACTATGAACCTACCGTGACTCTGCTGCAACTAACAGTCATGCGACAAAATTCATGGACTTTTTAGGTGAACTGCAGGATGTACTGGAACAGATAGAAGACTAGCATGGAAGTGAATTAAGAATAAAAATGTCTATAATATGTAAAGTCATGTTTTTAAGAATTCTGGCATTATAACTGTGTCATAGTAGAGATGATATTTTTGAGTTCTCTCTGCTTCTAGCTGTGATTGTGCTGTTTTCACAGAGGTGCAGGACTTTATATTGCAGTGAAAAATGAGGCGAGTAAAAAATTGACAGGAGCAAACAAACACCCAGAAGCTGCTTTGGGTTCAGAGGGTTAAATCAACTTTTTCTTTGTCTGTCTTCCCCTTCTTTCTCTCACGCATACACAAAGACATTTGCAATCAGATAAACCGCTCAAATCAGCATCCACATTTCAGCCTTCCAATATAGGACCCTATTTAACATGACAACAATTTAATTTAAGCCATTTTGATAAGCCTCTTGGAGACAGAGAGAGGCAGCACGAAGCTGCAGGAGAAAGTACTGACATTTATTCAGAGCAAATGCTAGATGAAAATAACTTGGATTGATTCTCTTCCTTTCCTGGCAAGCATGATTACTGCAGGCAGGCACAGTGTGTGCGTCTATTATTCTAATTGTGAAGAAAATTGTTAGCCTTAGGAGTAAGAAAACAAACATATTTTAGGAAATTAAGGTATATTGGCCTATCTTTACATTTTCACAAAGTGAGAATGGAGTTAACGTGATTAGGGTAAACAATAAACAAAGGAGCATTTGTACTTTTGCCAGATAAAATAAGTCATACTGGTCAAGTGATTCTGACAGACACAATAAAACTGACCTATTCCATCTACCCAGGAGCGGCATTTTAATACCATCTTACTTGTTTTATTCCACTATAAACAAAAGGACACACTAGAGAAGGGAGGCGTTCAAGAATGTACACGCTTCACTGCGACAAACAAAAGGCAGGGCAGCCTGTCAGTACCAGGGTGTACAAGAAATGTTTTAGTACATTTGTGTTCTTTAGTTGGAAGGATGCGATTACAAAGTCATAGGAATTACAGGAACAGTTTCAGCTTAATTTCAAGCTATCAGGAAGAACCAGTCACTCATTTTCTGAAATGTCACTTTATCAGCTAACAAAACAAAACAACTATGAAATTTGGTAGACATAAGTAACTCGTCACGCACAAAAATGTAATAGACAACCATACCTAAAACACAACAGGAAGTTGGCCATTTTGAATTACATGACATATTTTGGACAATTTTGGACCAATTATAGCATTTTCAAAAGCTATAAACTCCAACAGGGTTGCCCCAACAGAGCTCAAATTTGGCCAGGATGTACACCAGGTAAGGGTGATTAAAAGTTATCAAAATGCTCCGCAAAACTCCGAGGGCGTGGAACTGGTGGTTGAATTTCGACAATTTGCTATGAAACAGGAAATGCTGTGGAACTGGCCTGTACATGCCCCAATCTGCCTCAAATTTTACGTGTGATCAGAGTCCGGCCCTGATGAATTCTATAGACCAAAATACAGTCACAAAGAGAGCGCCACCTAGTGGATGGGTCACCATGAAACAGGAAGTGCTGTCTAACTACCCTGTACGTGCTCTAATCTGCTTCAAACTTCAGACTGTGTGATCACAGTCTGGCCTTGATAACATATCTAGGTCAATATACATTCACAGTGATAGCGCCACCTGGTGGATAATTTTGATACATTGCCATCAAAAAGGCTATAGTCTGAAATACACTCTCAGTTGCAAGGATGCGAAGACCCGACCAACGCTGCTTGCAGTTTCAATTATTTTTGCTTTTATTGGTGGATGTTTTTCAAGTTAAATTCCTTAAGATTTTCACTGAATCATACTGTATTTTTTTGTGACTGCTGCATTTATGACCAGCATTTTTCAGCAATACCCTATTTAACCCTCTGAACTCTCAGTAGCTGCTGAGTGTTTTCTTTACTCCTGTCACATTTTTACGCACTGTGGGCTCATTTATCATTTCACTAAAGCCCTACACCTCTATGGAAACAACACAACCAGAAAGAACTTAAAAAGAAGTCAGAAATGTCTTCTGTGCAGTATGACACAGTTAAAAGCCAATAAAAAGCAAACATTGAATTGGTCATTTTAAAAACATTGAAAAACCTGGAATGATTTTAACAAGTGCAGGAGTTTTAAATGTGCCAAAGGATGTTACTAATATGGGAATAAATGGTAACTTGGTACGCTATACATATTTTAATACTTACATCATTAATTGGATGCCATACTTGGCTACTATCTGCTCTCTGTAAACACAACCGGCAGTTCAGTCAGTTTAGCCTAATAGTCCCTGATCTGATTCAAGCAAATTATTGTTTTTTGAATTAATTTTAAAATGTGTGGAGCTTTTTATGAAACAGCATGATTTTAAGCTGTACTTTGGTTATTTCTGTCTGATGGATCTGCACATCATAGATAATTTGTTCAGTGATTGTGGAAAGTTATAAATCTGACTATTCTTTATGTTTTCACAGTTTGGCTCTGATAAAGGGTATAATGTAACGTGCCTTCAAACATACCAGTTGGCTTTGATGTTCAGAGTGGTAATGTACATATTTGCTCTGAAATTACCTTTGTGCATTAGACATTTCCTTTGTTACTGGTTGAATACACCAGTGTTGCATGGCATTTAAATCTCCCATGGTCAAGGTTTTCACAGGAAATGTTATAGATATGGAAGTCAATGTTACTGTTCATACTTTTTCTCCATCACAATTAAGAGATGAAGGTCTTGCTTTCCCCACTGCTGTCGCTTCACAATAAAAGTGTTCAAGTGGAAGATTAATGATTGCAGGCAACATATTTTACACACCCAGCTCCTTGTCAAGGTGACCACCATCTGGCGGTACCCTGCTGTCAGTTAAAGCAACTGATTGAGGAGAAATGTGAAATGAAGACACACTAAGGCACCATTGTTCTGAAATTGTCGACCGTGGCTGTTGCACAGTAGGATATAGAGTCTCAATATAGATTTTATTGTCACAGAAATCATTCTGTATGCTTCCTCCAGGAAAAACTGGGAGAACCCCTCTCACCCTGTAGGTACCTGCACCACGAGAAGGCCTTATCTGTTATACAAACAAAGCAACTAGTGCTATTTTAGATGTTTGCTAAGTAGGACACATTCACTAAACAGACAAGAGTTGCAGTTGAGAATTTTACAATGTTACACTGTTAACTGTCTCATTGTTAGAACACTATTATTATTCTGTAATTTACAGTTTTCAATAGGCAGAAGCAAAAATGTTAGTTTTTACTAGAGGTTTTCAGTGTTTTCTCTACATTCATTTAGGAGCAGCTGGCCGCCATTCCTAAATCCTAGCCGCCGCTCCTTCAAATTTCTTTCTTTTTTTTCCCCCTTAATCGTCGCAAATACACCACCGCCACGTCTCCACCTTCACAGCAGAGTCCTGCAGTGTGTCGGGTACTCGCGAGTACTAAGGTAAACTACACATAACTATCTTGCTCAGTATCTACTCTTTGATATGTCGGGTTAATACGTCTTTAATTACTCACGAGAGCACGGCCTTAAAAGTGACGTCACGTCAATCACCCAGGCAGCAGGTCAGAGAGTCAGAGGAGTGTTGTCTTGGAAAATAGGGCAGCGACTTACTGGAGAAAAGCTATTAGCTTGAGATAACTCATAATAGATTTTACAAGTTAAATAGACATTCGCTAAATATTGATGGCCAGCTTCAGTTAATTGGGCCTGGTGCCAACTCAGTGTCGCTAACGTGAGTAAACTAATTGATAGTATTAAGCTAATATCTATACATCATGATGTTACTGCTGACTGCATTTTCAGATAAGCTTGTTCAAATAGTTTTATTTATTTTTAATTTTTACATTCAGCCGTTAAAAACCTATTTTCAACTGGTCTTTCAATAAATAAGTTGTAAAAGTAAAATCTGCAGTCAAGTGTCATTTGTTTACGTCGCCACTGCTCCCCGGTAAGCCTGCCGCCACTGCTGAAAAAAATCCTAGAGGAAACACTGGGTTTTGAAATTTTAGTCTGGACTGGTGATAGGGTTATGGAGATTTCTTGTATTTCAACATCCTCCATGTGTCTGATTCATAGAGGCCAAGGCTGTTCCTGTTGGCTTCACAGTTTTGCAGCTTCTACTGCCTAAATTTGGGGAAGTTTATTCAAGTGGAAATTTCATAAAACAAACTAGGACTTCAGGGTTAAAGCATAAATTGCCCAGAACAACTGGGGTACTGAGAATCTTCTGCCTTGCTGTGTCAGAAATCAATCATTTACTACAATACTTCTTGTAGAATAGTAATTTACTCCATGGTGAGCACCAAACCGATTCATTTATAGGTCATCATGGATTTAAATTTTGCATCTACAAATGGAATAGTCTGTCTTGTAGGATTGCTTGCAGAAAGTACAGAGTATAAGTAATAGATATTACTTTCTCATGGTATTTTACAATGTAATACATTGTCAGAAATGGAGCACCCAGATACAGCACAGCACTAAACTCAAAACTGCTACATGTTTTTTCACCAACATTTCCTCATTCCAGATCCTGAGGATAAAAGGCTGCTGGGTTTCTCTCGTCCTGCTCAGTTAACTACATCCACATTCCACACCAGGTGTAAACAGGGTCTCATTAGCTCAATAACATGAACACCAGCAGAACTGTGTGTCCCGATGGCCTTGATCAATAACCATTGTGCTGCTTCTTCATCTTAGCTCTGAGACAACACAGTGCCAGGTGATGCTCAGACAAACGACTGCATGCATGTGACTAAATATAGTAGTGGAAAACGGTTTTCTGACACCCTTAAAATTTTACACAATCTCAAATATTATCAAGAAATATTTGTGGAAAAATATTTTTTTGTGTGGCAAAAGGTATGGCTGCATTAGACAGACACAAACAAATACAAATGTTAATTTTTTTTTCATGTTTTTTATCCAACTGCTGAAAGACTGCAGCTGCACCCTTCCTGGCTGAGAATGGCTGTATCTTAACAGCAGGTTGAGGCAGAAGGTAAAAATTCTCAAAGTTTAGCATCTGCTTGCTCATTTAACATGAGTAGCGAGACTGATAATCCATCTACTGAAAAGCAAGCACTGTCAAGTTTGCCCTCTGCTGCCACAATGTAAACACAGCATTACTATGGGGAGAATGCAAATAACTGATAAAAGCTACGGTTAGCATTGATGCTATGCACCAACATGTTCTAAAGAACATTACATAACTTTTAATGATATAGATGAGCTCTAAATTGGGTCGGAACCGTACAATTCTCTTCTTTCAAGGCAACCTAAATGGTGTTCTTAGTGCAATCAAGGCTGATTTACAGTGCATACAATCACTTGATTTGAGAACAAAAGCTTGCTGGCAGTGCAGAGCTGTTTTTTCTTTTTTAACCACTGGCCATTTTCATCTTTATGTCAGATATGTAGGTATGCTCACACAAATGTAATGCACAATGGTGACTTTACATTGCACAAAAGAAAGAGTAGGTTTCACTGAATCATATGAATCACATAACACTTGATGGTGGCTGAAAGATAAGCTAAAAATTGACAAAAACATAAAACAAGAAAAGCACTCAGAGAGCTCAGTACTCGACCAAGGCTTCTCATTTGTTGTATCATTTCCGACGGCTGAAATCTTGAAAAAGTTTGTGGCAGAAATCACAGCACCATAGAATGTGGCCATTTAATATAGATGCACCCACAAATAAAATGACCTTGCGCTGAGCACCGACATGTTTTATGCATCTGTACGTTATGTAAGGATACCGAATCACGTGACCTAAATATGTAGTGGGTGGTGGAATTGAGGGGACTCCAAAACACCCCCACAGTTTAATCAATTTTTTCTTGTATCGTTCCTATTAGATAAGTCCTGATAAGTTTGCAGGGGTTGATTTGTAGTAGGATCGCATTGATGATCGTCAGCAGGCAGCTGACATAGCGTTCACACTTGTCGTCATAGTTACAGTGATGCCGTACCACTATCTCACAATGATACAGAAATCTGTAACAAATCCATGGATCCAGACTATAAGCTGCATCACTGCCAAAATCTAATCACTTGGTCCTTATGTCATTTCTGACCGTCCCTGATAATTTCATAATTTCATCCAAATCCGTTCTTGAGCAATGTTGCTAAAAGACACACAGACAAAAGTACGTTGATTGTCACACGACTCTGCTGAGACTCCGTAATTATGTCTGAGTAATTATATCCAGGTGTTTCTTTTTCTGTGTAGGATTTTAATTGTTGAAAATGTAGCAAGGCAGGAGTGAATATATGGTAATGAAGGAATCTTGTGTAAAGGGTAGAGTAAGCAGAATAAAACATATCCTGGTGATACACAATAGCATATTTACTCCTAGACATTACTGTAGATACTTTGATGACATTCTACTGTACGTAATTTAAAAGAAAATGATTGAACGATGATGAATGATGGATAAACTTTCTCCTATATATACATTTACACACATGCAACAGAAACAAACCTAATGCAGACACAAACAAATGTGGCTCAGAAATCTGGCTCCTGACAGTTGTCACCATTCTTGCTCCACACAAAACCAGAGAAAATATCCACTATTGTCTGCTGAGTTGGTCGTTATCCTCATATTTTCAACACTTCTCTGCTTTTATTATTTTCACTCCTTTCCATCTCTCCAGAAGTATACGCAGTGAAAATAACAAATAACAATGTATTATTCAGGAGAAGCCAAATGCATAAATACATTAAAAAGTCTCAAAACACAACCCCTTGTCTAGGATTAAGCAGGTATGTGTGGATATGGATGTGTGTACATAATCAGTGTTTTGCCTGCAGATTGTAGAGAGCTGAACACTGGAGGGGGAGCAGGAGAGAGATGAAGAAGAAGACAGGATTTGTCTCAAGTATCAGTGGCCGGACACGAGTGGAACAGCAAGTAAAGATGGATAGAGGATTCCAGCAAATCCCATTATCATCTTTTAAAGTATGTGTGAGAGAGAGAGAAAAAGAGTGTGTGCTGTATGGTAACAAGAATGTATATTTTTCAATCTATCCGTCTGTAAAATGCTGGCAGTGTGTGTGTATATATATCACTAAGTATGCCTGTGTGAGTATGCGTGTACATGCATAGGGGTATAAATACAGTATCAGTACACAGACACACACACACACACACACACACACACACACACACACACACACACACACACACACACACACACACACACACACACACACACACACACACACACACACACACACACACACACACACACACACACACACACACACACACAGAGTCAGTCCATCAGGTTCTACATGTTATGGTTATGAATACCAAGCAAGAGTCAGTGCCCCAGGGAAATGAAAGCACGAAAGCCGAGTTATTTACAATGACCTCTCGCCCTGTGTGTGTCTGTTAGTGTGTGTGTGTGCGAATAAATATGTTCAGCAATTACCCCGGAGAAATTTGATTACTTTCTGCATTTTTATACGAGTGTGCAAGCATGTTACTACTGATGACAGTAGCAGCAAGACATAGAGAGAGAGATTTTGTGTTCGAGTCTTAAAGCAGCAAATGGAAGGAAGGACGAGATCAGGAGAAAAAGACTGAAATTGAGGGAGAGAGAAGAAGTAAGGAATGCGTGACTAAGTAATTTTTGGCTGAGCTAAGAGGAAGCAAATGAAAGAGAGAGAAAGACATGAAGGAGAATATACTGAAATGCAAGATGGGGGAAGAGGAAGGCAAAAAATGAGGCATAAAAAGAATGAAGAGAGGAGAAAAAAGCAGGAGAAAAAGAGAAGATGGAGAGGAAAGAGTAAAAACAGGAAGAATGACAAAAGCAAGAATTTGATTAAAGGTCCCATATGGAGAAAATCCTTTTTTATTGTGTTTTGTTTGTCTTAAAAACTTGTACATTTAAAAAAAAAAAGCTGTGAAAATATGAAGACGCTTACTACTGTCCTTCAACCAGACAACCTTTCAGCTTTACAATCCAAGCAGGATTTTATTCAGTTTCTAGGTAGGACATGAGGAACGAATAGACATCAAACGAAATGTTTGCCTTATCCTCTCCTATCATTTCCATCTGCTTCCAGGTCTGCCATTCAGGGTGACCAGCTGCAATCAGGTTTATTCACTTGCTACAGTTGCTTATTGGCCACAAGTAGAGCTCAACAAATGTTCTGCTGTTGGCTGCAAGAGTGAACACAAGAGTCTTAACGCGCTCTCAGCAACTGATGGAAACAGATGAACTGAGGACCCAGTGGATTTATTTTATATTTGATGGCAATGTCCCCATAAGAATATGAAAATCCTTAGCATTAGCATTGTGCATCTGATGTGGCTAACATTACTGTAAGATTTAAACATATGGCCACAGGTCAGAGTTCTGAAACCTGTAAAGTTCAGTTACATTCAGAGATGGTGGAAACTTTAAGAACGATTTCAACAATAACCAAGGACTGGGTTGCTTATTATGTTTTCATGCTGCCGGTTGTGCTTCAGTCCAACCTAAACTCAGCTGGTGTTTACAACTGTTTTCTGCCCTCTTGCCCTCTTTGCTCACATATAGTGTATTTTAAAACAGCTGAATGCCCAACAAGAAAAGCACTCAGAGAGCACAGTACCCAAGGCCGCTCAGTAGTTGTATCATTTCCGCATGAAAGCGTTACACAATTCGTGACAAGTTTGCAGGGGTCGATTTGTAGTAGGATCGTAATCATGTGATCATCAGCAGGCAGCTGATGTGGTGTTCACACTTGTTGTCATAGTTACAGTGACGCTGTGCTGCTTTCTTGCAATGATACAGAAATCTTTAACAAATCTGTGGATCCAGACAATAAGCCACATCACCGCCAAAATCTAATCACTTGGTCCTTGTGTCATTTCTGACCTTCCCTGAAAATTTCATCTAAATCTGTTTGTCCGTTTTTGAGTAATATTGCTAACAGACAGACAAACCAGTGCCGATCATCACATAACTCAGCCGCGTTCCTTGGTGGAGTAATAAAGCTGTTCTCATTTACATATGACTGTGAAACAGTGACTGAAATGCAGCCCAGTAACACTACACGTTAACATGGTGTCAACAGATTTGCTCTGTGTAAAGAGGCATAGAGAGTTTTCTTCCTGAAGGGAGGAGGGACAGCAGCAACTCTGTTTTACTTAAAAGATTTATACACTCATGACATGAAATGAAATGAACCATCTGTGCATCTTTGTAGTATTTTGTGTTGAAATATTGAAAGATGCATTTAGGGCTGGACCCAAATATCCAAATATACCCAATATATGATGGTGGTATCCCAATACTTCTTTTGAGATCTGCATATCCCCCCTAGTTGGACGTTACGAAGCGACCCGAATATTCGGATATGCGTCATTATCTGGAGCCCAGAAACTGCTATTCGGGTCAGCCCTAGATGCATTCTGGGGACATTTGAGACTTTTAATCATTTGCTGATAAGGGGCACAATATGAAACAATTAAAACCAAGGGGACCAGTAAAGCAATGAGGGTAAAGGGGAATGGCAAAGAGATGAAGAGCAGAAGACTAGACAAAGGATGGGAAAATGAGGACAATAATAACGAAAAAAATAAAAAAGCAACAATGAGAGACGGAGAAAATATGACTTCTTATCAGTTAGACTGTACAGAGAACTGTCTTCTGCTCTGGCAAAACCAAAAGCCATCTCCATCATCTGCAGTTAAGACCACCAGTCCATTGTCACCAGTGGCAACCAGACATGTTATCAGGCCGGCAAAAGACATAGTCAGAGCAAGAGCAAAAAAAGAAAGAAACAGAGGAAGGGGGTACATGGGGAGAAGGGAGAAATAAACCAGGTTGGCTTTCATCTACTGACTATACAGCTCGGCTCTAGAATGAGGCTTTTGCTAGCAGGGGATTTTCTGAAAGCTCACTCCCAGCCAGCTTTAGGCCTTACGAGGGGATAAATCAGGTCTTTGCCCGGCCCTGCCCAGACACCTTAACAACAGGCCAAACCAGCACCGGACAAAAGACAAAATGCAAAGCTGGGGGAACATGGTCAAGCCACTTTTTTATATTCACTGAGGAAAATCCATCTTTCAACAGCAGTTCAGGAGCAAAAATAAGAAAAGACTTTGATAAACACACGAACAAGAGGAAGCGTAACCTTTAATAGGTTATTTTCAAGATCAAATATGTTCTTGCATACAGAGTTAGAAAAAGAGAGAGAGAGTATGGAGAGAAAGGGAATACATTTTTGTTACACATACACCTTTCACAGGTAGACAGAAAATGAAAGGAAAATCAATAAACATTGCCTTATAAAATATTTCATCTCTCTACTGGAGGGATGAGCACCATTCTTCCATGCAGTAGATGTTTTGATGATTTCAGAGAGCACTGTTTAGCACATTGCTTCAAAATCTCCCAGAGGCATTAGACTGGATGAAGACCCTCTAACGATGAAAGCCAAGGCATATGACTCACATCATTTTAGTGCACACAGACCAGACAGTGGTCGCTCATTTTCTGGGTGCGACTGTTTAGATGGAAGTTTTCTTATAATTCACCACCATCTGCATGTTCACTGAGATTAATTAGTGTACTGAATGCAATTAACATATCCAATACAGTATATTCTGCAAAAACACACTTTGCATATACACAATACAGTATTATTACTCCACCAAGGAATGCCGCAGAGTTATGTGATGATGGGCGAACGTTTGTCCTTCCGTCTGTTGTTCCGTAGCAGTACTAAGTAAAACCAGTAAAACCTCCAATACAGGACAGTAAAAAAACTTCACTACAAGTAGAAGTCCTGCATGAAAATCCTAATGAAGCAAAACTACATCAGTATAAACAGCAAAAGTGTTAAAATTAAAGTCCTGGTTTGGTTCCTAGGACTTACACTTTATTACACTGCCAAGGAATGGCAGAATTATGTGACGATAGGCGTATGTTTTTCAGTCTGTTTCTCTGTCTGTTAGCAACATTACTCAAAAACGGACTAATGGATTTGGATGAAAGGGAAGGTCAGAAATGACACAAGGACCAAGTGATTGGATAAATGTGAAACTGTGTATAATAACTAAAACTTCATGCTGAAGAAGAAGAGGTTCCCTCTTCCTGTAGTACTGCATCTGACTGCCTGCGGTTTGTAAGAGTCGACAGAGCAGCAGGTGTGGAGTACTGATGCCTTTCACTGTGAGGACACAAGAGTGTGTCGGTGCTGGAGAGATAAAGCCCTCTCTAAAGCACAAAGAGAGAAAGAGGAGAGTGGACTGACAGAGCAGAAGCCAGGGGGCCATGCTGATAGCTCCAACTCTCAAGCACCCACATGTGCACACGCGCACATACACAAAATCGATCTTCATTGATCACTCGCTCAAATCCCAGCCACCTCACCTACACACACACTTGACTTTCTTTTTTTGCATTACTTGTTGCACTCCTTCAAGAAGAAAAAGAAATAATAAAGAAGAATGAAAAGTCCATGTTACACTAGAGTGGCCACACAAGATGAGTTCTGCAGCACTTCTGTGGCTCTCTCTGGGAAAGGGAGTGTATTTACCACTCTGCTCCAAGTTCAATATTAGGAGAGCCAACGTGGTGCACATTCCCTCGCTGATTGTAGTGTGTGCATGCCCACACACACACACACACACACACACACACACACACACACACACACACACACACACACACACACACACACACACACACACACACACACACACACACACACACACACACACACACACACACACACACACACACACCTGTCCACTTGCCCAAATGTCTCTTGTCTCTCTGAACTAGAAAATGCTTCTGCTGGCTGTTTCTGTCTCTCTCTCTCTCTGAGGTCGTTCTTTTCTTAACTGACTGCCTTTTTTTTTCCTCTCCTCATGTTGTTATCAGGCACTCCTGCTGGGCCAATTTAAACGCGGCTTCTCCTTTTAATTTCGATAATATCTGAGGCCATTATGCGTTCACCACCTGCCTGCTCGAGCGCCGGAACTGTAACCCCACCGGTCCCAAATCATCCATCTAGAACAAAAGGAAGATAATGAAGAAACTGGGCCTGAGCTGGTCTGAACCATTAAGGGGCAGGTTATGTGAATATTAGAGTGGGGCACTGGGGAAAACTAAGTGCCCGAACCTCAACAATGTGTGGGTTGTTTTGTTCTGCCCTCAGGAGAGAGCTTGGGCCATTACCTTAGAACTTAAACGTTTTAATAGCCATTCAGCGTTATGAGTGAGGTGCTAAATGAATGTGGTTGAAGGGGATTTTTTTTTCGTTTTTGAGCCAAACCAAGCTAAGATGAGCTGTGCAGTGAGAAGACTGGGAATGTAGGGGCATCTGTCAAAGTCTAGGCTGTAAACAAGCCACTTTATTTGGTTTCAGAACTGCAAGGCTACCCAAATGGGGAATGAATATGCTTAATTGCAATGGAAAACTATGTTCATCCAACTATGACAAGTATTGATAAGAAAAAAATTATGCCAGGAAGTCAATCTGTAATCTGCGATGGGTGCTCATAACAGATAGTTTCTGGCAGAATTTTACCGCTTTTCTTCCTTTTCGCTTCCAAATCAGTCTGGCTAACTGGCGATTTGTTTACAACATGCCTGATGAAGTTACTGTCCTAATTAGGGCTGCCGCTAATGACTATTTTTCTATCGATTAACAGACTGACTATATTACTGATTAATTTGCCAATCTAAACAATTAATTTTTCACCTAAAAAACACTGTGCTGCTGTGGTCTGTCACCAAATTCTGCTCAGTGTTTTAACCACCTTTTAAGTTCTGATAATCCCGAAAACTCCAATTCTTTTAAGGTTTTGGCTCTTTGAAAACTTCTGCACTAAGACGAGTCTGCTGAATTGTCATTATCTAAAACTGTGGTCCTGACTCCACCTGACCACTGACTGAAAACACACACACACATACACACACGCGTGGGCACGAGCGTCGCTTAAAAAAACTGATGTCGATGCATTTTTAGAGTCAACATCATCAATTATACCAAGTACCTGTGGCAGCTGTGTTCCCTTAAGCAAATCAAGCATTCCCAAACTAAAATAATACACTTGATGTGTAAAATGATATAATTACTGACAGGAACGATTTCCAGATCTATGAAAATAAGACCAAGGTTGCATGAAAGAAGAATTTCTGATTAACCAATTAGGCATAAAAAGCATCAAAGCAAAACTCACTAATGTCAGCTAACACAGCAAAATGTGAGCAACAGTGCCACTAACTACTACTTTTACATTTTTATTTCATTCATGCAACATTTCGTTTATAAGAGGATGAATGTGTTATGTCTTCTTTTAAATGGTATAGAATTTTGCAGGGGACATGTGGAGCTGTCAGAATCCTACAGATGTTAGTGAAATGCTGGTTGAAACTTCTTGTTTGCAAAACATACTCCAAGCCTTAGACTTCTTCCTAATGCTCACAAAATGCTCCATATAACTCAAGTCCTTTTTAAAAAAGAGGATAATCTGTGCGAAAAAAAACTCTTTTGTGGCTGTACTCCTGAGTGCCAGATAAGACTCCAGAGTTGATTTGAATTGGACATGACTGCTTCTCAGAACGGTAGCCAATTCACTTACCCCAATGAAAACCCGCCATTCAAATCGAATGAGTCAAACGAGGCTTTGCACAAAAGCACCAATCCAACCGCCCACACTATTCTTAAAGTTAAAAGCTCTCTCATTCCCTCAACTCTCTCTCCTTTTGCGCTGTCTCCTGCTCTTCCTCCTTCCTGTCTTTGCCACTCTCTTCCTCCATCGGCCCTGACAACTCCATAATCTCAGCCAGAGTGACCTGTCCAGACCTTCTGTAGCGGCTGAATTTATTGGAGACAGAAAGAGAATGAGAACCTGTCACTTGGCTTCCACTGACCTCCTAACACCCTCTCTCTTTGGCATACACCCTGGCAGACATACATGTGTATCATCCTGCATGTCTGCACCGATACCTCTACCTCTGTGCATACAAAGTGCAAATGCAAATATCTGTGAATTCAGCCATACACAAACACATATGCTACCCTTCAAAAGTTCGAGGTAACTTAGAAATGACCTTGTTTTTGAAAGAAAAGCAGTTTTTTCAGTGAAGATAACATTCAATCAGAAATACAGTCTAGACATTGTTAATGTGGTAAATGACTATTCTAGCTGGAAACGGCTGATTTTTAATGGAATATCTCCATAGGGGTACAGAGGAACATTTCCAGCAACCATCACTCCTGTGTTCTAATGCTACATTGTGTTAGCTAATGGTGTTGAAAGGCTAATTGATGGTTAGAAAACCCTTGTGCAATTATGTTAGCACATGAATAAAAGTGTGAGCTTTCATGGAAAATATGAAATTGGCTGGGTGGCCCCAAACGTTTGAACGGTAGTGTATGTATGGATATTGATGAATGTTAAACCACAGCTTACAACTTGGCTGAACCTTTCATCGTAGTATAAAACTCCATCCTATGACTGTCTGGTTGGTTGCCTTTCTGAATACTGTCTATCAGCTTGTGTAACAGCCTCAACAACACTACTGCAATAAAAGCAAAGGTAAATAAACTTACAAGATGACAGCAAATTGAAGGCCAGTTCATGAGTTTTGAATGCCAGATGTGGGCTTTAAAAGTGGGCAGGGGGACATGCACATTTTTCCTATTCATGCTACAATAGGTACATGTCTGTGTGCTCTGCAGATGCTCACACTGCATTGAATACCACACACAGAAACACAAAGGGCTCCCATGGATGTTTCTGAAAGGTTGTGACTCTCCACTTTTTACAGGATATAGCAGCTGGTGACAGTTTGGGCTGTAGTAATGTGTCAATCAGAGTTTTCCCGAGGTGTGTCGAGAATAGGTGGTCAGACATAGCATAGGATTAGTTGGTTATTTTAGAACGTTCTACTGTGTTGGGGCTCTGTCAATGGAAAACAAGTACAAATCAAAGCAGTCCAATGCCGACTCCAGTTACAACTCTTTTAATGATGGATTATAAAACTGTTGAGGATGGAGAATCTCCTCATACAGTCTTTCCTCATAACAAGCATTTGTTTTCATGCGCCACTGGTTTTCCTAGCACATGTGATGATGAAATGGAAAGCACAAGCTGACCTTAGGTTGTTGGTACACACTTGACCGTGATTGCTTGCACTCAGGTATCCATGACACAAAGGGAAAAAACTAGTGCAGGTAAGAGACAATGGCAGAATTGAAAAGGAAAAAATGTTCATTTATCACTTACAGACAAAACATAATATCCTGGTTTCAAGTTAATAAAAACACTCAGTCAATATCAGTTTTCAAACTTACTACTGAAAGGTCTGAACCTGATTTATATTCAAGGTCAGAGTTTCAGAATGATTGGCAACAACAAGATAACCTTTAATCAACTCGCTTATAACTTTTAAGCAACACATATTCAAGGTCAAGGCATTCAAGCAATAGTACATTAAAGTCTCATGGGGGAAATAACACTGTTTATCCACAATCAGCTGCATCAGTGTGACTCCTGAACTCTGGCATGTGATCACATCACAAATGTCACCTCTCTTGTGATTGGGTCAGTAGTACACCAAGGGAGATGCAGCTCAGACAGTCAGTTCAAACGTATTTGTGATTCAGACACATTGTTACAGTTATACTAGTAATAAAAATCGAGTGCTGCAAATATCAAAATACATTATGTATCTGTAATTTAATAGCAGATAAAAAGTTCTTTTGTGTAACACTATTGTGTAGTGGAATGTATAGAAATGGTAGGAACTACATTTTATGATTAAAATTGCGTTCATTAATTTAGGGGCACCATCCTCAGCTTGCCTGAGGAAAATATCAATTTAAGCTAAATCTCAAAGAGACTTTGATTAAAATGAAGTTGATCAGTCTCATTCTGAAAGTCATAAACTCTGATTTCATTGACCTCCAGTTCCAAAACAAGGAAACACACAGTAGAACTGATGATAATTATACACAAACATTTATTAACTAATACTACAAACAAACAATAAACAATAATGACATGACAACAACAGACAGTGAATAAATGAATGAATAAATGCAGATAAACTAGTGAACTGTGATCGTCACTGGAAGTAGATGGTAGAAAAGGTGATGAATTTAGAATTTGGAATTGGAAGACAAATTATAATTTGTAAATTCACCCATTTAGCAGAAGGAAAATGTTACTTGCGTAGCTTTGTAGTAGTGAGAGAGAGAGAGGCCTCTGCAGGATGTGGAGCTGTGATGATCTGCTGGATGAGTTGGATCAGGAACGCAGAGACAAGAAGGAACTTTGGCAGGTTTGCATTGCAAAAGTGTGCCAAAGTAAAAACACTAAGAGTCAGAGCTCATAGTTATCAAGAAAATATTTGCACTGTTGTAGTTCTTAAGTAATTCTTAAATCAGTTGCTTTCTTCCAAGAGTTGCATTTTCCTAAGATCCTTTGTTACAAGCCCATTCTTACAAGCCCAGTTACAAGCCCAAGTTAAATTGTCCTAAAAGCCCAAGTTACGTTCTTCATAAAGCCAAGTTTTCAAAAGCCCTCAAAAACCCCAAAAACAAAACTAAAACTAAACTTAGAAACTAAAAAACGAAGTTGCATTCCAGTGACTTTCCTCTATACAGAATGCTTTGGAGCCAAATGTGTGTGTATCATGTGTGCACATCTTCCACAAACACCTCAGATTCGATGTGTTCTTCTTCCATCCTGGTCCTGATCAACCTGGTATCAGAGACTGAGTCCTGATCGTCATTCCGATGATGGTGCCTTTCTTTAATGTTCTGATTTAAACTGTTCTATTCACTCCTGTGTAGAAAGTTCTGTGTGTTATGCTGGGAGATCAGAAGGTCAGAATGCCAATCCTGCAGAGGTGTGGTTTTTCTCACAGCTGACACTTTATGACCCTCATCAGATTCTAGTGGAGGTAGGATTCATCCTGTTGTCTCCAAAAGAGCCCTTAGTGGTCCTTTAGTAGTAAACATCCGATCAGCAGATGTTCCATTTGGAGGTGAATTTTGGGTTAGCTGTCTCCTGAAATGGTGTCTTACCAAATTTACAGCTTTGGGAGAGGGTCTTTGGATCTTTGTGTGTCGCTCTGGAATGTTCTGCTCCTTAGTACGCTACAACTGTGTGAACTCAGCAGCAACAACACAACACTCTTCGCAGCAGTGAATGCTGCCATCACAACGATGTCAACAATAGAGAATCTGGGGACAGATTCGCTGTGAATAATCTCCTGTAACACTGTACATTCAACACCCATCCATCCATCCATCCATCATGTATACACCACTTAATCCTCATTAGGGACACGGGGGGTCTGGAATCTATCCCAGCTGACTTAGGGTGAAGGCAGGGGACACCTGGACAGGTCACCAGTCTATCACAGGACTACATATAGAGACAAACAATCACACTCACATTCACACCTACGGACAACTTAGGGTTATCAGTTAACCTCAGCATGTTTTTGGACTATGGGAGGAAGCCGGAGAACCTGGAGGAAATCCACATGTACAGGGAGAACATGCAAACTCCATACAGAAAGATCCTGGGAAGCGGGGACGAGAACGAGGGATCTTCTAGCTGCAAGGCGACAGTGCTAACCACCAAGACACTGTGCAGCTACATCTAACATCATTTTAATTTATTTATCAATAAAGAAATTAAACACGTCATATTTCACAATGTATTGTATCCATAACACAAGTTACGGGCTGGATCCGGGTTGGTTATCCATCGTCATTCAGTCTGAAGCTGCAGACCAAGGTCCAGACTGAGACGTCCTGATCAACAGTTTAAAGTTTAGTTCATCTGGACCTGACAGCTTGTTCAACATATGGAGTCGTGGCTGAGTCTGTGAGCTCTGGGCAGATCTACCAATTACCAGAATGTCACAAGACTCTGAGTTTGTCAATATTGTATAAGCTTTTACTACCATCAAAAGCTACACTGGATTCATTTCTCCAGCCAGACATTCTGAGCAGAGATTTGACAGAATCACACATTAAAGAATTTGAGTAAAAACACTGCAATAACAGAACTCTAACACAGAAACTGTAAAAGCAGCCAGTCTGGTTTGATTTTAATATTCTGATTGAAAGATTTAATTTCATATTAAGGAGGGAGGCTGCTATTTTAATTAGTCTTTTCCTATGAAATCATTGTCAGGTTTGAGCATTAGTTTACACTACAAATCCCAGTGACAGCATTTTACTTTATGCCGTTTCTTTTAAATACAGTTGTGTTGTTCTTTCTTACTGTACAGGAATGTAAGGCTACCAAAATTTAACACCATCTGCTGTCCACAGCAGCTGATGGGTCCCCCCACATAAAGAGCCGGGTTCTGCTCGAGGTTTTTTTCCCTGTTAAAAGGGTGTTTTCCTTGCCACTGTCGCCTTAGGGCTGCTCTGGGGGTTCAGGCATATGGGTTCTGTAAAGCATCTAGAGACAATATGACTGTAACTGGCACTACATAAATAAAATTGAATTGAACTGAATTGAAAATCCTTCGTTGACATGATAGGATAAGAGAGAAAGTCTGTGCTGCTCGTGAGTATGTTATTATCAGCAATACTATCATTAGTATCATTTTGAATATCATTTTTTCCTGCTGACTGCTTACTGTTGGTAAGCAGTGGTAATTATGATGCTTCAGATGGTCTCAACCCTCAATAAACCTCCTTTAAAGCACTTCCACTTTCTCTCTAGATGTAATCTACTAATGTAATCCATTCACCCATTTACTCACTCAATCACTCACTCTCTTGCTCTTGCATCCCGTTTTTTGTCTGAACTCACTGCTAATTTGTCGTTTCACATTATTCCGTGCTCGGATGCCTTTTCTCGCTCTTCTCCGCCATACCCTCTGTTTCTCGTGTCCTATCTCTGTCCTTTCCATCTCCTTATTTCCTCTCTGGTGGTTCTCGGCAGTCACCAAGCTTGTTATTAGTGCCAGGTTCAAGCCTGCACTGTAATCATACCCCTGGAATTAGCAGTAGGCGCACACTGGCAGTGAGGCTCGCCGCTGACAAAACACTATAGTTATTACTGAGGCTGCTGCAATGTTGCAGCTTTGGCAGGAATCTGCTCCTTAGAGCTGTGGATTTTGATGGGCTTTGCTAAAGAGAAGCAATGAGAGGTACAGCAGGAGTGTAGACACCCATCCCGGGCTAGGGGATAAAATACACACTGGACGGCTACCAATAGGAGCAATAAGTGGCACAGTTTGTGTTTGTGTGGGTACAGGTGGTGCTTAAGCACTGGGAACATAGCCATATTGGAAAGACAATAGAATGGACATAATGGGGACGTGTTTCATTATTGTGGGATAGAGACAGGAAGGCAGAGCATGTTGTATTAGGACAGCGTGTAATAGAAATCCATTTACTTGACAATAACAAGCAATTTAGTGTCACTCAGAGACTTGCAGCTTTGTGTTTGTCTGATGAAGCAGCCAAACATCAAAACATAAAAAGTCCTGTTTCTATTATTTAAACCCAACCTCCAACCACAGTTACCACTTAATGGAGAGTATCATTCTCAGACAAAACGGATTATTTCTTGGATCAGTCTTTTCTTGATTACGGGCACTGATTTGATTTCTTAATGTGTTCAAACTCTGCAATGTTGCCACTGATGCTGGAAGTCCTCAAAGAAGATTAGAAGTTTGTGATGATCCCATGAATACAATATTGATGAACAGTCAAATCTGCTCAACCTCTGCTGTCTTCAAATGTCAAATCCTCACTTGTTCTTTTCATACTACTGCATGAACATATCAAGCATTAAAATGTCAAATTTCAAACAGAATTCCTTATATTTCCATCCCTACCAGCGATTAAAGCTCACATAGACCGGAAAAGGCAGATCACTCCACAAATGTCAGAGTATTTCTGAAAATGAGCGACTGCGCACTACAAGCACATGGAATTATCTCACATCCTTCTCCATTTGTTTAAAAAAAATATCCAGTCTCAAAATCAGACTCGGTGATTTGTTAAAATGGATATTTTTGCAACTGTAGACATGAGGAATATTCAGGATAGTCAGCAGGTACTTACAGCAGGGTCCTTTGCGCAGCACCTTGATGCGACGTTGTGTGTTGCACTGAGCTTTCTCCAGCTCACACTCATTGGTGTACGTGGATGAATCTGAGCCACAAACGGGCGCCACCAGGGACGGACATTCCACTCTCTTGCAAACACACTCAGCCTTGGCCGGGTCAGATGGGTCACGCTCACATACGGCGCCAAAGCCACACAGCATCCCTCTACAGCCTATCAGATGGGAAGAAAAAGAGGGAAATTAGTTAGAATTGACGTAAGAACACTTTTGTCACTACTTCAAATCCCGTTATGACAGCCGTTACACCACAAATCTGCCCAGTGGGTGTAGTCCTGGTGTTGCACTCTTCCAACATGAACAGATTATGTTTGCACAAAGTATGTTGTTTTTTTTTTCTCTAACTTCATCCTATAGAAGTTTTCAGGAGTAAATTTAAAGAAAGTTTTTGTTTAACATCAGACAGCCATGTCTGAACAGATTCATCTCAACATGTGCTGGTTATGGGGGTCTTTGTGGGGAACTCTACACAGTTCAGCAACAGAAAAGCAACAGGAATTAAATGCGATCCTGGCGTAAAGTAAACAGATGCTCTCAATTCATTCAGGGAGAATATACCCACCCATGCAGAGAAAACACAGCATGTTGTTGGGCATGCTGAGCCTTTTGCCGATTTTGGAAAAACTTCCATGTTAAATTTTTTTAAATTCAGCAACAACTTAAAATCAATCTACAGCCAGCAGGATGATACACACAGTCTTGTGGACAGTTCATTTTTTATCCTCTCAAGAGTCTGCCGTCTTTGAAACGTCAATGATCACCGTTCAGGAAAACACGGAGGGCCGGCAGCACGGAGACAAACCAAGGTTAGCCAAGCTCTTCAAGGCTGCACAAGTCAAGCAACAACAACTCCTAAGACTTTGATCCTAAACCTCCCACTGACTCCTCGGTTTTGATCAAGTGTGAAACAGCAAATGATAAACTTTGTTAGAGACTGCTGAAGGAATGACGTAAACAGGCAGTATATGCGTGGATATGTGTTTGTGTTTTGTGTACACAGCATCAACTTAGGGAGTAGCTGACCCGTACTGTAGCAGCTACAACTGCTGCTGTGGCTCTGTGCCCACTTACAGGGCTGTTGGGCAGCCAGCTGGCATGACGTCCTTGCCTCAGCATTGGGGGGCATTTAAAGAGATGGCGAGCTCTCACAGATAGCCAACCTGATTGGAAATCAATGGCCAAAAGCACATAAAAATCCAAGTCCACCCAAAAAAAAGTCTCCTTGCTTGGAGAGGCGAGCAGCCAGTGTCAAAGCTGAGGATACATATGTCACACCCGTGCACCCTCACATAACTATTTCTTATCACTCGCTCCCAGGCTCGGTCTAAACGGAAGGCAGCATGTCCGCTTGGACTCACTAGCAGGTGGCTTCTGGAGTACTGGACAGACAGACAACAGTCTGATAGACACACAGACATACACAAAGTCTCTATGTGCAGCACCGACAACTGGTCCAGCATCTGCCCAAGGCATCTCATTCTGTCGCACTCCTCACACTGAAGCACATTGTGTGAAACTGTGTATGGGTGAGCGTGTTTGTGTGTGTGTAGAGTGACAGGCGAGGAGGCAGTTTTTGAGTTGCCCACTGTTCCCTGTGGAGGAGCGCCTGACAGCTACCTGAGCTCACTCTCTCTTGTACCAGGGGAAATGGAAGTGAGTGTGTATGTGCCGAAGCTGCCCATGAATGCATCTGTATTCTTGACAGCATGTGTGTGTCTGAGAGGTGTAGGCATTAGGTGTCTCTCTCTCTCTCTCTCACACACACACACACACACACACACAGGCACGCACGCACACACACACACACACACACACACACACACACACACACACACACACACACACACACACACACACACACACACACACACACACATACGGCCTGGTGCTAGCAAGAAGAACTTGTCACAACTGGCCCACTGCTAGTGCCATGTATGTTTCTGTGTGAGTGCATGTGAGTGGCTCTGAGGCGAAGCCGTGCAAGCAGGGTGACGGGGTGAGATTCAATCGAACTGTGTCAGATGTGTACAAGAGAGAGTATAACAGGAAAAAAAAACCCCACAAGAGACTGAGGTTGCATGTCACCAAAAGCATCTCTACGGTTGACATGTATCAGCTTTGTTTCTTAACAGTGTAGATATATTCCAGTAAAGTCAGAAAGCAAATCAGATAAATATTATTATTAATATACACTATTGTTGAAAAGTTCGGGGTCACTTAGAAATTCATTGTACTTATTTTTGAAAAGAAAAGCATTTTTCAATGAAGATAACATTAAATGAATCAGAAATACAGCCTAGACATTGTGGTAAATGACTATTCTAGCTGGAAATGTCTGATTTTTAATGGAATATCCACATAGGGGTACAGAGGCCCATTTCCAGCAACCATCATTCCTGTGTTCTAATGCTACATTGTGTTAGCTAATCATGTTGAAAGGCTAATTGATGATTAAAAAACCCTTGTGCAATTATGCTATCACATGAATAAAAGTGTGAGCTTTCATAAAAAAGCATAAAATTGTCTGGGTGACCCCAAACTTTTGAACGGTAGTGTAATTTACAAAAATGTAGGTCCAGAAAACAAGAAGAAATCATGCATGCCAGCGGTGGAGTGTAACCAGATCCCTTCAGCAATTGTTTCCTACAAGAAAATCTCAGTAGCCCCAAGCTTAGCCGACTGACAA
This sequence comes from Amphiprion ocellaris, assembly GCF_022539595.1. Lineage (NCBI taxonomy): Eukaryota > Metazoa > Chordata > Actinopteri > Pomacentridae > Amphiprion > Amphiprion ocellaris. The sequence continues at coordinate 12,426,324 of NC_072773.1, read as the reverse complement.
CAGACTGACACCAGAGCTGAAGGCTCTGTCAAGTGAAGGTATCAAGTGCAGGCTCTGGACTGAGAGTACAAACTGCATACTTATACACTGCAAGTTCTTTCCTGGGAAAAATCCTCCTGGAATCTGAAAACAGATATATTTAAGACCTTCAATTTTCGTAAAAAAAATTAAATAAATAATTAAAAAAAAACAAAAAAAAACTTTGGCAGTCATGAAAAGGGTTATCTACAGTTGCTGAAAGAAAAGCATGCCACCAACAAAAACTTTGTCTACAATAAATTTCAACAGTACTGGCTCTGACCCATTTTGACTGACAGGAGATCTCTGGGAGTGCAGACACAATGACAAAAATGGTGAGGATCCAGTGGACATGTCCCGGAGATAGGTAAGTATTATTATACAAAGATCGTCTATTATACAGCCTCCGGAAACCCAGAGTAAAGGTTTCCCCACTGGTACACACTGCTAAAGTGCTGGGTATCCTACTATTGCATGGTCTTGGCACTAAATGAACAGAAACAAGTATTTAGACACAATAGTTGTCAGTTTATAGAACACATTACTTCTATAAGTTCAACAAAACCAAGTAGCACTACCAGAGAAAAGCAGCAGATTTTGGCTTTGACTTTGTTACTCAGACTCTACATTTGTTTAATATGATGCTAATGTCATGAAGTACAGTTAGTAACATGGTCAGTTCATCCACAGTAAAAATGTATTAGGTTCACATTAAAGGCTATAAGACTATGAGATGCCTGCTGTTTATTTCATCCATCCATGTCAGGTTGCTCATAAGTTTCAGGGCAAGTGACTCAAGTCGGGGTTCAGAAGTAACCTTCTGAACCCCAATACCTACCAGTGGGTTTGGAAGTCATGCTTTCTATACAAATAACCAAAATGACAAAATTTATCAGCCAGAAACTGTAAAAACAGAAAGAATCATGGGATATTGAAATTTCTAGTGGTCCTTGATATATCATTCTAAGTGCGAGTCATTCAGAAGAAATAAATCAAAGGTTAAAAATCAAATTCACATTCACAGCTACAGACAATTTGGAGTTACCACTTAACCTCAGCATGGTTTTTTTGGACTGTGGGAGGAATCCGGGGCACCCGGAGAAAACCCACATATGCACAGGAAGAACATGCAAGCTCCATGCGAAAAGATCCCGGGAAGGTCAGGACGAAAACCGGGGATCTTCTAGCTGCAAGGCAAAAGTGCTAACCACCCAGCCACTGTGCAGCTGCAGGAAAATAAGTCATACTTGATCGATAACGCAAATGCTGCATGGCTCAAAAACAGTACACAGAGGAGCAAGTTATCAGCAAGTTGAAGGAAGATACATTCACGCTTTAGCTCAACAGGTTGAGTGGGTGACCCATAAACAGGGGCTATAGTCTCCGACATAGAGGTCATGGGTTTAAGTCCAACCTATGGCCATTTGCTGCATGTCTATACCCCTCTCTTCTACCCAGGTTTCCTGTCTCTCTCCACTGTGCACAATAATAAAGGCTACAAGACCAAGATTTAAAAAAAAAAAAAAAAAAGACTAAATGGTTAAGTTTATTTTGGTTGTAAAAACACATCTGTGCAACTCTAATCACAAAGTCCTAGTTATTGACCTTGCTGATGTAAGTAAAAATCAGTGACGTGTCTGTGACTGCTGTGCACATTCAGCAACAACAACAACAAAATTCTCCACTTCTTTTTCAGCTCCTAGCACCACATTATTATAGCACAGCCAGTGACAAAAACACAGGGAGATTTTCTAATATGTTGTCTAGCTGTACTGATATGAAGCATGTGCAATATTAGAAACACATCTCACAGACACTATACAATAGAGCACCACCACAAATTACGCTCTCAGAAATGACTATAAAGTTGAATCCTCCAAAACAAATTCACCACAGCCTGAAATATTACAACCTTCACAAAGGCTGGGCTTATTGCAGGCAGGTATTATTTGTAGCTATGTATACATCATGAACTGGAAACTGTCTAAGTCTATGTTGTATTGCAATAAATGCTCACAGCCAAAAGTTTTCTAGGCCCCAGGGCAATATGTGTCTTGCCACAACATTGTGCCTCAGGGCAGATTTTGCCCCCACAGGTTGCTAGAGCCTCCTGCATTTTTAACAATCCCAATGACCCAATAAAGACCAGGAATATTAACTAGGGATTAGTTCTTATTGGACAACACTGATCTCTTAAGTTCTGGTCCCTTATATTACTACAGTGTAATAAAAAAAAAAAAAATCCACTATTTAGACAATGAGTTCAGATTTAGTTTTTTTTTTTTCTCTAATTGCTATTATTTTATCTGTCTTCCTTTTGAAATGGTAGTCTGAGACAGAGTGCACATTTCCTTGGCTCATTGTTTGAGGCAGGCACATTACTGTCAGGTAACTTTACAGTTTCCATGCACAGTTATATAGAAGACAGCTAAAAGATCAAAATATACACTACCGTTTAAAAGTTTGGGGTCTCCCAGACAATTTCATGTTTTCCATGTAAACTCACACTTTTATTCATGTGCTAACATAACTGCACAAGGGTTTTCTAATCATCAATGAGCCTTTCAATGCCATTAGCTAACACAATGTAGCATTAGAACACAGGAGTGATGGTTGCTGGAAATGTTCCTCTGTACCCCTATGGAGATATTCCATTAAAAATCAGCCGTTTCCAGCTAGAATAGTCATTTATCACATTAACAATGTCTAGACTGTATTTCTGATTAATTTAATGTTATTTTTATTGAAAAAAATGTTTTTCTTTCTAAAATAAGGATATTTCTAAGTGACCCCAAACTTTTGAACGGTAGTGTAAGCAGTACCCTCACTTAATGCTGGAATACCAGTTCTAGTTTGGGTCCAAATAATAGTGTTTATAGTGAGAACCACTGTGTTCCTCTGAGACTAACAAGCATGACCTGTGGAGATTATTTTCTCTCACCTGATTTGTAAAAACATTGGAAATTCAATACATATTATGCATTTGGAGTAGAGCTGCACAATATAGTTTCAGAATTGACATTGTGTTGCACAAGAGTCATATCGCAGGAAGTGCAATGTGAAGTTGGGTAAATAATTTAAACACCACATGGTACAACTTCTTTGCTGCTTGATATAGAAAAAACAAACTTACACGTTCTTACATCTTTGTTTATGTCTTTGTTTGTTTACAAGACACAGATTACAAAAAAGAATTGCAATGCGAATTGTAGAGCTCCACTATTATTGGAATATTAGGCAGAAATGTAGCCAAGTTGGAAATGAAAGCAATTCTGAGTTTATTTAAACATTTAAACGTGACGGTTCAATAAAAGTGTAGTGAAAATATTTTTTCTCTAAAGCTAAATAGGGTAATCATGATCTCAGTATTGACTAAAATAATTGCAATTATCATTTAGGCCACAATCCTGCTGCCCATGTCATTTTTTCTGGAAACAATTTGACAACAGAGAGGATGATGTTGACCAAAAAGCACTCTACTGGCAGCGTATTGAAACTGTTTCCACTACACTAATTAGTTTGACCATTTAAATCAGCACCACAAAGCTCTGCATGATGAGTGCAAAAGTCTGATCTGAATGCCATCCAAAGCAAATAACTATTTCTGGTGCCTCTTCCAGTGTTAGACTAAATGAGGAAATTTCCATGACTCACAATCAGGTCTTTACCTTGTAAAAAGTAATTATTCAGCTTTTTTGAAGTTAGTTTGCATTATCTCTGCAGATGCAATGGAGGATTCATCACATAATGCATTATCTGTGCAACATTTTGTTCGTTGCTTGCTTTTCGAGATAGATTCAGAGAGACACAGATTCAATAAATATGCCCTCAAACCAGAATGTTCCCATTATTGTGAGATTGTTTCTACTCTGTGGACAATTGTCCCTATAGCCCGAGTCTGTGGCGAAATGCTTTTATCAGTTTCCGTGTTTTGCTGCCTTGTTGTATCTACCTCAAAGAAAGTGAAAAGGGGAGAAGTGGACTGTTATGGCAAGCTTAAACGCATTCAAACCCAATAAGGCTTGACGGAATCGTCTTGGCAAACTCAAAATGGCTATTTTAGGGAATGAAAACTGTCCTCTGCCGGGGGAAGAGTTAAACGCAGCATGCAAATGGTCTGCTTTTCTGACTTCGAAAAAAGTTTAAAATCTCATTTCTGTTGTTGGTTGGAAATGGGTTCAATTTAGCTAACTGTGCACATAAAGTTTTTAAGCTGACAAATTCTCAACAAGAAAAGCAATCAGAGAGCGCAGTACTCCACCGAGGCTGCTCAGTTGTTGTATCATTTGCGATGAATGAAATCTTTGATAAAAAATGACTTTGCGCTGAGCACAGGCGTGTGTTATGCATGTGTACATTATGTACGGATACTGAATCACGTGACCTCAATATGTAGCGGGAATTGATGGGATTCGGAAACACCCCCACAATTTAATTAACTGTTCTTTGTATCATTTCCGATGGATAAGTCCTGTTTGGTCTGCAGCAGTCGATTTGTAGTTGGTTCGCAATCATGTGATCATCAGCAGGCAGCTGATGTAGTGTTCACTTGTTGTCATAGTTACAGTAACGCCGTCCTGCTGTCTCGCAATGATACAGAAATTATTAATAAATCCGTGGATCCAGACAATAAGCGGCATCACTGCCAAAATCTAATCACTTGGTCCTTGTGTCATTTCTGACCTTCCCTGAAAATTTCATCCAAATCTGTTATTCCGTTTTTGAGCATTGTTGCTAACAGACAGACAGACAGACAGACAAACAGATGGACAAACATGCACTGATCATCACAGAACTCCATCGTGTTCCTTGGCAGAGTAATAACTGAGTTAATCCACAACCTAGTCAGGTGTTAACTGTGCGGCACGGATGTGTCGTGCCATGCAATGCAAATGATGACGTGATTTCTGCTCTATGGCCCACTCTCAGTCTGCCAATTATCACTTCAAGTATTTGGTGGCTTCATGACATCATGACGTTGTAGAGATGCTGTGTGTCAAAACAACAAATACTTCATCTTCTACACTACCGTTCAAAAATTTGGGGTCACCCAGACAATTTGATGTTTTCCATTAAAACTCACAGTTTCATTCATGTGCTAACATAATTGCACAAGGGGTTTCTAATCATCAATTAGCCTTTCAATGCCATTAGCTAACACAATGTAGCATTAGAACACAGGAGTGATGGTTGCTGGAAATGTTCCTCTGTACCCCTATGTAGATATTCCATTATAAATCAGTCATTTCCAGCTAGAACAGTCATTTATCACAATGTCTAGACTGTATTTCTGACTCATTTAATGCTATCTTCATTGGAAAAAAAACTGCTTTTCTTTCAAAAAGAAGGACATTTGTACAGATAGAATTTTTACATGTTAAAATGCCGGCTGAGTTTATAGTTTTGTTCAGCAGATTTTACAGCCGTTCCGTGTGCTTTAGCTAGAGAAGAAAGGAGATGAGAAGAGGGAAGGAAAGGAAGGTGTGCATGAATAATTAACAGTCCTGAACTTTACATGGGTGACAAGAATAGCGGCCGAATTACTGGGACAGCCGGGGCAGTGATGTACAAATGGATAATGTGTTGAGTAACCCGTTCAGGTGAAGCCAATTGGACCATGATCAGATTAAATCTGCAAACGGTGGCTTCGACATTGACTAATGACCTACTGACTCAAATCAGGAAAGAAAAGCTGATGGAGGGAGATACAGCTTGGTGGCATCAAAGCGACACTGCATTAATGTAGAATGAGTCTAAATTCATTACGCTCTAGCACTCCTAGGGGACATCTTCCACTTACTCCCTAATAAAAGGACCCTTTCTTTTAAGCTGACGCTAAGTAATACAGATGTGCTCCTCGGCTGGGCAGCTTTTAACAGTATTCCCCTCTCTCTCTGTCTCTCTCTCACTATCAGAGGGCTTTAGCCTCTCTATCAGTGTAGCTGTACCAGAAGACCTTAGCGGTGAGGGGACAGGTTGCTATGGAAACAGCCAGTGATGCAATCGGCACGGAGCAGCTTCTCTCATCATGTTGGGAGTGGAAACTTTCCGTCATGCACACAGGTGGTTTAAATATGTACACACATGCTCTCTCTCTCTCTCTCTCTCTCTCTCTCTCTCTCACACACACACACACACACACGCAGCTCCTGTATTAAACTACTGCCTCCATATTAAACTCCTTGTAGTAGTTTTTTGAGCTTATTTAGTTTCATTGCAGTGACTGTATATAACTACATCCATTAGGTGCCTGAGGGTAAAAATCTCATTTTGAAAATCTAATTCTCTGACTATAGCCATACACTGCACTGAAGCTGTAGGTGTTTAGCATAGATCCGGAGAACAGCAATAGATTGGTGCAGTACTGATTAACAGTTGCCTTCCCCTGCATGTCAATACAGTTATTTACCGCAGAGTCCAGTTGTGATATACTATGTCCCTGCAGAAAACATAAAGAAAGAAACACAATGGTGGCAAATGGCTACACCTGGTAAAATATCTGAGGGGGAAAATCAACCCTACATGGCTTATATTGATCCCTGGTTAGTGTTCCTCAGGGGACCGATGCCGTCAATTATTGATTGCGCAGCAATCATACAACACCCAGCGTGAAATAAAGAAAAGTTATGCTCACAAAAGAGCGCCCCACCTTACCAGCTCAATATGAGGAATCGCTTCTTTAAACCAGGTAAATGAAAAGGAAAAAGGTGAAGGAGGGAAAACAACTTTTCTCTTGTCTTGCTTTTGCAACTGCACTGCTCTTATCAGAGCAGAAGCAGAATAAATTGCAGAAAGAAAACTGTGGAGAGCTATTCTTTCACTGTATTTTCTCTGTGCTTTTAGCTGCACTTCTCTACTGGAAGATGGAGAGTGTGTGAGTCTGTCTTTGTGCGTGTATATGTGTGTGAGGGCTGGTACAGTATAGTATTTTTCCTCTCACATAAAGGGGGCAATCAATTTCCTTCTCTTCCTGCTTCTCTTCCAGCACACATGCTCATACAGCCGAGCGCCTGGGCTCTGAACTGGCCAACACGCAGGCTGAACTTATTTACCAAACTCCAGCCCAAACCTGCACTAGACTTTCCAGAAAATGAGAGATAAAGCTGCAGACAAAGTGAGTGAAGAATGGGAAAAGAGACGAGGCAGGCGAGGGGAAAAAAATGTTTTATTTGAAGAAATACTATATGAGATGAAGAAACAGAGGTGAGGGAAGGTCACAGCAAAATATGAGAGGCAGATGGAAAATAACTACAATCTCTCTTTCTCCACATGCACCTTCTTAAATCCAGCAAGTTAAAGAAACCCTCACCAGCCACAAATAATTTGGAGACTCTGGCATAACTGATGCAAAAACGTCTTCGAGGTTCTTGTGAACAAAAGGAACAAAGGAAGCTCCAAACGCGTCTGCTTACAATAGGCTTCAGACACAGCAAACTTATCTGTGTTCATTAGCGTTATTTGTATCTCTGTGTGAAATCAATAGGTCACAATTTGAAAATACGACAACTCTGCTTTTTAGAGGAGATGTTTAAAACTAATCAAACAGCATGTAGATCCATATATTTTTCCCTGCTGGCTTTGTTGCTCAGTTACTTCAACTATGACTGCCGTTACTGCTGTGAGATTTTGTCAATGCTATTTCTAGCCTCCCTGGGATATGGTTACTTTTTTATTTTAATGATGTCCCACTGGCATTAAGTGTAAATAAACAAACCATACAAAAGCTACAGAGAGCACACACAGATTCATATACTAAAGGTTCTGTTGTGTAGCTTGGGGAAAGTTCAGTTTATGTCAGCAATTTTACACTTTACACAAGCATGAGAGTAAAATACACCAAGATGTTTTAATGCCCCTAAACTGCAAATGTTCAAGGGTTACAACTGAGCCCTGTCTCCTACAATATGTTCCTATACAACAAAACTACATGTTTTCAAGGGAAAGATTTTTTTCCCAGATTCATGGTTTGTGACACAACACAAATATTTTTACTCAATCAACATATTTTTATTACTCCATCAAGGAACGCAGCAGAGTTATGTGACAATCGGCATATGTTTGTCCATCTGTCTGTCTGTCTGTTTGCAACTTTACTCAAACACAGACTAAGAGATTTGGATGAAAATTTCAGTGAAAGTCAGAAATGACACAAGGACCAAGTGATTAGGTTTTGGCAGTGAAGCGGCTTATAGTCTGGATCCATGGATTTGTTAAAGATTTCTGTATCATTGCAAGATAGCGGCACGGTATCACTGTAACTATGACAACAAGTGAACACTACATCAGCTGCCTGCTGACGATCACATGATTGTGATCCTACTTCAAATCGGCCGCTGCAGGCTTATTGAGACTTATCAGTCAGAAATGATACAAGAAACAATTGATTAAATTGTTTCCGAGTCCCATCAATTCCTGCCGTCCGCTACATATTTGGGTCATGCGATTTGGTATCTGTACATAACGTACACATGCCTGTGCTCAGCGCAAGGTCATTTTGTTTGTCGATACATCTATATTAAATGATTTCTGATCATCAATCACTAATAAACAAATGCTGCGTTTTGAAGAAAAAAAATTCTGCATTTCTGAAAAAGCCACTTGGGGGAATGAACAGCCTTAGCGGAGTACTGTGCTCTCTCTGTGCTTTTCTAGTTATTGTATTGTTTTTCAGCCGACACTACTTTTTAACACCCAATGATATATTAGACAGGGTGGGACTTGTCACCTTGGTAATTCAGAAAATGGAGGAGAAGGTTCAAGCATGTGGCCAACATTGTGAAAGGGTCTATTCTAACTCAGATAATGGTACTTTCCTAAACTTGGTCAGTTTTGATGCCTAAAGCTGACCTAACCCTTAAATTTAAATGTATTTGTTCCACATGGAACATAAACTCCAATCTCACACAGACCTCTGCCTTCTCTCTTTATCAACCTCCTAATTTGAATTTGTGGCTCTTTTAAACTGCAATCATTCCCTATACCATGTGATAGCCTTACATTACTGGAAGAAAATATGTTTCCTTCAAAAATGTTATTGAAAATGCAGCAAACCATGACTTTAACTATTATTGAAATCATATTGCTGATGGCAAAGGTTCCCTAACATTTACTAAAAAATGTATTTAACAAAAACCTTTGAATATCAATGTGGCAGGTGTATTTATGTACCTTTATGAGGTAACTAAGAAAAGTGTCTACTTGTAAGTAATTGACATTGGTTTAAAAATAAGTAAAAAATTCTTGCTTATGCTAAAAGTTGAAAAATATATTCAGCTGGCTCTCCTTGGAGCAAAGCAGCATCCATCTCTCACCATTTCCCTCCTTCCCATTAACTTTGCACACACTGGTACCCCCCCGCCATTTTTTGGCTTTAAAATCATTGAGCAAATGCATTTTTCACACTTACTTGGGAGTGAGAAGTTATTTCAAACCTTGGAGCAGTTCTCTGTTTCGTGTTTTGTTCACTTTGTTTGGCCATATGAGCGCCCAATGATTGCCAAAGCAATTAGACTGAGACCTTGTTGAGAGAATTTTTGAAATATGTTTCAAAACCAACCCCAGAGCTGTGTATGATGTGGAAACGCAACCAAGCTGCGTTCCAGCCAGAGCACAGAGGCTGTTCATTATGGGCTGTGCAAACTGTGATTTATTGGCAATCTGTAGATTTATCCAGGAAGATTGTTCTCCTCCTACATTAGGTGTGGGATCAATACAAGCCTCAATAGGGTTTACTGATTAGTTATGGTTCACTTAAAAATCTGCAGAGCAATAAACCAACATCTGACCATGTTTACCGTCATGCAGACCACAACACATAAAGTAAACGTACTGAAAGATGTTGACATTCATCACCATCAACATACCCACATGGCCAGTTGCCAAATCTTTGCAAATGATCAGTCTTTTCTCTTTTATTTATGCTGTCTCTCCAGTCTCAGAATATAGCAGGTGCAGCATCTTCATAAATCAGGCCTGAAATATGACAGCTCTCGACAGCTTTGAACATCTACCTAATCACGCTTGTTATGGGAGAAAAATATGTAAAGTGTACATGAGGAAAAACGCTTAGTTATTTGTCTCGATCAGGGAAAGGTAACAGGGACTAAAGCAGTCAGAATGATGGAATGGGAATGAGAATGAGCTGAGTCCAGGGAACTGAAATCCTCATCTCAGCAGAGTAAGAATGCTCACTTAAAAACAGTGGAATAGGGTGTAGATAATAATTCCATGGAAGCTATAGAAGAATATAGAATAGAATAGAATAGAATAGAATAGAATAGAATAGAATAGAATAGAATAGAATAGAATAGAATAGTTAGCAGATGGACGATACTATTCTTTGGAACGGATCTTTTGGAGCAAAGAATTACTTTATTCATCAAGATAAAAATGACCTTTCAAGGGCTGCACAATATATTGTTTCAGCATCAACATTTCAGTGTTCATATTTGCAATAGTCAGCAATGTGAAGCAAAAGAAACACATCATGCCACAACTTTGTTGGTGCTTTATACAAAAAGAAAATTCTCACTTTCTTATCGCATCAAAAGCAAAAAAAAAAAAAAAAAAAAAAAAAAAAAAAAAAAAAAAAACTGCTTACGTAAGCTTTTGCCAGTGCCACACCATAAGAGTGTAGAGTTACCAAAAAGGTTTTAAAATATGATCTGGTCACTTGCCAAGCAGAGTGCAATAGCATCACACACGTGCTTTCCTCAAGCTACCGTCCCTGAGCTGTTTGAAAAATACAATACACAAGTTGAAACAGAGCTGTCACAGTGGAATATTATGCTGCTGCAGTGGGCTCATGGTCCAGCCAAACAGCCAAGTCTTACAACAAAGGTACTTTAAGTAGTTTTCTGCCTCACTCAGAGGAAACCGTGTGGAAAAATAATGCAAGAACCATCTTATACCTGTGACGTTTGTACCCTCAGAAGTCTTATTCTATACTTAATCAGGATTAATAACTGAAAAGCCACTGTTCTCACACTGTTTTTTTTCCATATTGCAATATATATTGCAGAAAAACAAAACACCCAATATCAACAAAAAACTAAATATCCATTTTCCAGTATTGCAAAGCCCAAAACCTTTGTAATGCGCCTCATCCTGGTATAATCATGCAGTGGTGTACCGTCCAAAGATTTACAACATTTTTACTGGGCCCGTCTGTCTCTTTACTGCCCCTCACTGCGTGCTTTCATTCATCAGAGTGTGTTGCATGCATTTTTATACACTACCTGTCAAAAGTTTGGACACACCTTCTCATTCAATGCTTTTTATTTATTTGTATTATTTTCTACATTGTAGATGAATACTGAAGAGTAACACTTTTTTGCTTACAACATAATTCCATATGTATTCTTTTATAGTTTTGATGACTTCGGTATTAATCTACAATGTAGAAAATGATTAATAAGAACCACTGAATGAGAAGGTGTGTCCTAACTTTTGACTCTCACACTCACACACACACACACTCACACACCTACACACACATGCACACACACACACACACACACCTACTAGTGCTAATAGTGCTTTGTTAAACCCAAAGCACTTTACAGGAAATGCAACCCCAAACCCCATCAGCTATAGTGCTTTGCTCTTCCTAATGAGTCACAGGGGGTATGAAAACAAGCTGTGTGCTGGCATGAACAAACTTCTGAGCTTTTACAGTGTTTCTGTTTTTCCCAGTTCTCTCTGCAAGCTTCCCTTCACCCTATCTTATCAATAATGGAGGCATTGGTGACACAGCCCTATTCTGTCACCTCACATCTCCTCCACAAACTCAGCAGCAGGCAGACAGAGATGCTCCCTGAGAACAGATTACAGCTCGTCTGCAATATACATGAAGAAAACCAGCATGGCTGCCAGCACACTCCTGAATTCAATTATTCCACGAAGCCAGTATTATGAGGAGAGGAGACCTCTTTTGTTCATGTCTCTGGGCTCATCGTCAGAACTCACGATCACCTCCCAAAAGACCTGTGATGGACTCTCTCTCTCTCTCTCTTTCACACACACACACACACACACACACACACACACACACACACACACACACACACACACACACACACAATTGGAGGTAGGCACTGAGTGGGAGTTATAGGGACGATTCATTTTCTCACAAAAAAAAAACAAAAACATCCACGCAGATATGGAGAGAATTTATGAAAAGACACGGACATGCTGATGCACATAATCATACCCGCAAACACACAAAGTGCCTAAAGCTAATATCATCTCCATGCCTGCCTTCTTCTCTCTTGTTCACACACTCCACTCTGTTTCACTCCATCTCTCATTACCGTCATCAAATGTTTCATCAGCGCTGCATTTCCTCTGACTTCATGCATTAAAAAGGAGAGTTGCTGTGTTTGAAGAGGAGGTGCAGCAGTGAGTAAAACTTGCCTCTCTGTCACTGTTACCACAGCGGGGGGGTTCAGATAAATTCTTTCTGCTTCATTTACGCGACACACCACTCCAGTTTCCTCGAGAAAACAGAGAAAACCGGGCAGCAGTGACAACTTTGGAAAGAGCCAGTTGGTGTCACCTCCAAAGCCTAGAGGTCATGAGCTAAAATTAGATTAGGGCGAGCACGTTTTTAATGATTCAGAAGATGAGACTAAAGTGAGTCTAAAAGTCAGCCAGAATGTTCTCCTTGATAAGAGGCAGAACACAGATCCGGGGTTGCTGCATGCAACCAAATGCCAAAACTGAGTCTCACACTGTGAAGTGCGCTGCCCGGCTTCATGCATTATAATGACGTGCAGCTGCCTGACAGCAAACACTTCATAACAGGCCTGACTGATTTGTAGAGGTGTTATTTGTTTTCTTTGTGCCTCAAAAGCAGAACTGTCCAGAGTTTTTCCTCATGCACTCAGTCAGTTTTATGTGGGTGTTAGCAATCATAAATGCATCTGCAGCTTTTGACTCCCATCATTCTGGCATTGTACATGCCTGTAAACCAACCTGACTGAGGAAAATAGGTGTAAGTATGGTAGCTAAATTTGCCCTCCATGGTTCCCTGGAATATACACTTGAACTACGGATCAGTACAGGATTATAAAGTGTATTCCAGCATTTCAAGGATTTCTGTTCATATTAGACACTTCTGCAGAGCAAGATTTCTATACAATACCAGTGTTCAATACATGTCTCTTTATGTAATGAGGCTCAAATTTTTTGACACTGACAGTGATGCCCAGTTATGTTCCTATGTTTACTAAGAGTGTAGTCTTTCAATCTGTATACTGTTGCCTCAGTGTGCTTCAGTTCGAGTGCATCTCCTCACTTTCAGCCGCCTCTGTTCACTCACAAACTCGGTCGAGTCCACTTTGTTGTCTGTTACCCAATAACAGTGTCTGCATTACTAAGAGTAATTAACACTTGAAAGCCAGGCATATTATCACAGATGTATTCCCATGCCTTTACCAATTACATAGGAAGAAAATGATAACAGCATTAAAATAGAATATTTCCTTGACGTCTTTGATTTGGGTGATCTGTGCTTGAGTGATCTGCTGAACCTGGTTAAACAGCCATGAAAGCCTTAACTGACCTCATTTTCTCCTCTAACAAAGTGCTGCACTCTCAAATTAATGATTAATTAAAATTAAATGCATGGATAGAAGATTTTAAAAAATATGTATTAATTAAAAAAAACTTTAATTTGCAAGCAATATTTTTGATGAGCTAGGTTGACATAATAATGCCTGTAATTGCATCAATTTAATATCATACGTGACATGAAACTCAAATTTCTTAGTAGTTCATTTGAAAGTAACTTAATGAAATCAGCCTGATTACTTATTTTTTCTTCACCTTGAGTTCAGAAATTTAAGCAGCCCCCTCTATCTTAACTTGCCTGAAAAACTGCAGCGATTGAAGAGGAAAAGCTAATTCCCCTAAATGAAATGTAGTTTATTGGTTGAATGTAATTCCCAGTCCAAAAAGATTGATGCACACTGTTATTTTTAGAGTTCAAACATATTTTTGAGGATGTATGGAGCTATTATCGGAGCCCGTGCTGCTATTATATTTAACAAGTGCAGTAAAACGGACATTGTAAATGCCCAAATACAGACACTGGTAAATGTACTACTTTCATAAGGCCGACAAGAAAGCAAATGAAGTACATATAACGTGCACTGGAGAGTGAGAGTGAGAAAACTTAGTAGAAGTGAGTTTGTCTGCAAG